>NW_026611865.1:0-86989 GCF_023638135.1 Falco biarmicus
TTTTGTGGTGTCCTTTTGATGCCTACTGGAGCAATGTAAAAACTACCAACAGAACTCGTCCCTGGCACCTTCGCTAGTGGAGTTGTGCATGGGGTGTGTTTATTAAAATTTTGTCACCGGCCGACTCCAAAATTCAGCTGTTCCCCATCTCAGCCCAGAAAGCAGGTAGAACAACTTTTGTGGTGTCTTTCAGATGCCTACCGGAGCAATGTAAAAACTACCAGGAGAACTCCTGTCTGGCACCTTCCCCGGTGGAGTTGTGCATGGGGTGTGTTTGGAACATTTTGCCACCCGGCCGACTCCAAAATTCAGCGGTTCCCCATCTCAGCCCAGAAAGCAGGTAGAACAACTTTTGTGGTGTCTTTCAGATGCCTACCAAGGTAGTGTAAAAACTACCAGGAGAACTCCTGTCTGGCACCTTCCCCGGTGGAGTTGTGCATGGGGTGTGTTTGGAACATTTTGTCACCAGCCGACTCCAAAATTCAGCGGTTCCCCATCTCAGCCCAGAAAGCAGGTAGAACAACTTTTGTGGTGTCTTTCAGATGCCTACCGGAGCAATGTAAAAACTACCCAGGAGAACTCCTGTCTGGCACCTTCCCCGTGGAGTTGTGCATGGGGTGTGTTTGGAACATTTTGTCACCGGCCGACTCCAAAATTCAGCTGTTCCCCATCTCAGCCCAGAAAGCAGGAAGAACAACTTTTGTGGTGTCTTTCAGATGCCTACCGGAGCAATGTAAAAACTACCAGGAGAACTCCTGTCTGGCACCTTCCCCGGTGGAGTTGTGCATGGGGTGTGTTTGGAACATTTTGTCACCGGCCGACTCCAAAATTCAGCGGTTCCCCATCTCAGCCCAGAAGCAGGTAGAACAACTTTTGTGGTGCCTTTCAGCTGCCTACCAAGGTAGTGTAAAAACTACTAAGAGGACTCCTGTCTGGCACCTTCCCCGGTGGAGTTGTGCATGGGGTGTGTTTGGGAACATTTTGTCACCGGGCCGACTCCAAAATTCAGCGGTTCCCCATCTCAGCCCAGAAAGCAGGTAGAACAACTTTTGTGGTGTCCTTTTGATGCCTACCGGAGCAATGTAAAAACTACCAACAGAACTCGTCCCTGGCACCTTCGCTAGTGGAGTTGTGCATGGGGTGTGTTTATTAAAATTTTGTCACCAGCCGAGTCCAAAATTCAGCTGTTCCCCATCTCAGCCCAGAAAGCAGGTAGAACAACTTTTGTGGTGTCTTTCAGATGCCTACCGGAGCAATGTAAAAACTACCAGGAGAACTCCTGTCTGGCACCTTCCCCGGTGGAGTTGTGCATGGGGTGTGTTTGGAACATTTTGTCACCGGCCGACTCCAAAATTCAGCGGTTCCCCATCTCAGCCCAGAAAGCAGGTAGAACAACTTTTGTGGTGTCTTTCAGATGCCTACTGGAGCAATGTAAAAACTACCAGGAGAACTCCTGTCTGGCACCTTCCCCGGTGGAGTTGTGCATGGGGTGTGTTTGGAACATTTTGTCACCGGCCGACTCCAAAATTCAGCGGTTCCCCATCTCAGCCCAGAAAGCAGGTAGAACAACTTTTGTGGTGTCTTTCAGATGCCTACCGGAGCAGTGTAAAAACTACTAAGAGAACTCCTGTCTGGCACCTTCCCCGGTGGAGTTGTGCATGGGGTGTGTTTGGAACATTTTGTCACCGGCCGAGTCCAAAATTCAGCGGTTCCCCATCTCAGCCCAGAAAGCAGGTAGAACAACTTTTGTGGTGTCCTTTTGATGCCTACCGGAGCAATGTAAAAACTACCAACAGAACTCGTCCCTGGCACCTTCCCCGGTGGAGTTGTGCATGGGGTGTGTTTATTAAAATTTTGTAACCAGCCGAGTCCAAAATTCAGCTCTTCCCCATCTCAGCCCAGAAAGCAGGTAGAACAACTTTTGTGGTGTCTTTCAGATGCCTACCGGAGCAATGTAAAAACTACCAACAGAACTCGTCCCTGGCACCTTCCCCGGTGGAGTTGTGCATGGGGTGTGTTTGGAACATTTTGTCACCGGCCGACTCCAAAATTCAGCGGTTCCCCATCTCAGCCCAGAAAGCAGGTAGAACAACTTTTGTGGTGTCTTTCAGATGCCTACTGGAGCAATGTAAAAACTACCAGGAGAACTCCTGTCTGGCACCTTCCCCGGTGGAGTTGTGCATGGGGTGTGTTTGGAACATTTTGTCGCCAGCCGACTCCAAAATTCAGCGGTTCCCCATCTCAGCCCAGAAAGCAGGAAGAACAGCTTTTGTGGTGTCTTTCAGATGCCTACCGGAGCAATGTAAAAACTACCAGGAGAACTCCTGTCTGGCACCTTCCCCGGTGGAGTTGTGCATGGGGTGTGTTTGGAACATTTTGTCACCGGCCGACTCCAAAATTCAGCGGTTCCCCATCTCAGCCCAGAAAGCAGGTAGAACAACTTTTGTGGTGCCTTTCAGCTGCCTACCAAGGTAGTGTAAAAACTACTAAGAGAACTCCTGTCTGGCACCTTCCCCGGTGGAGTTGTGCCGGGGGGGGTGTTTGGAACATTTTGTCACCGGCCGACTCCAAAATTCAGCGGTTCCCCATCTCAGCCCAGAAAGCAGGTAGAACAACTTTTGTGGTGTCTTTCAGATGCCTACCGGAGCAGTGTAAAAACTACCAGGAGAACTCCTGTCTGGCACCTTCCCCGGTGGAGTTGTGCATGGGGTGTGTTTGGAACATTTTGTCACCGGCCGACTCCAAAATTCAGCGGTTCCCCATCTCAGCCCAGAAAGCAGGTAGAACAACTTTTGTGGTGTCTTTCAGCTGCCTACCAAGGTAGTGTAAAAACTACTAAGAGAACTCCTGTCTGGCACCTTCCCCGGTGGAGTTGTGCATGGGGTGTGTTTGGAACATTTTGTCACCAGCCGAGTCCAAAATTCAGCGGTTCCCCATCTCAGCCCAGAAAGCAGGAAGAACAACTTTTGTGGTGCCTTTCAGCTGCCTACCGGAGCAATGTAAAAACTACCAGGAGAACTCCTGTCTGGCACCTTCCCCGGTGGAGTTGTGCATGGGGTGTGTTTGGAACATTTTGTCACCGGCCGACTCCAAAATTCAGCGGTTCCCCATCTCAGCCCAGAAAGCAGGAAGAACAACTTTTGTGGTGTCTTTCAGGTTCCTACCAAGGTAGTGTAAAAACTACTAAGAGAACTCCTGTCTGGCACCTTCCCCGGTGGAGTTGTGCATGGGGTGTGTTTGGAACATTTTGTCACCGGCCGACTCCAAAATTCAGCGGTTCCCCATCTCAGCCCAGAAAGCAGGTAGAACAACTTTTGTGGTGTCTTTCAGATGCCTACCGGAGCAGTGTAAAAACTACCAGGAGAACTCCTGTCTGGCACCTTCCCCGGTGGAGTTGTGCATGGGGTGTGTTTGGAACATTTTGTCACCGGCCGACTCCAAAATTCAGCGGTTCCCCATCTCAGCCCAGAAAGCAGGTAGAACAACTTTTGTGGTGCCTTTCAGCTGCCTACCAAGGTAGTGTAAAAACTACCAGGAGAACTCCTGTCTGGCACCTTCCCCGGTGGAGTTGTGCATGGGGTGTGTTTGGAACATTTTGTCACCGGCCGACTCCAAAATTCAGCGGTTCCCCATCTCAGCCCAGAAAGCAGGTAGAACAACTTTTGTGGTGTCTTTCAGATGCCTACCGGAGCAATGTAAAAACTACCAGGAGAACTCCTGTCTGGCACCTTCCCCGGTGGAGTTGTGCATGGGGTGTGTTTGGAACATTTTGTCACCGGCCGACTCCAAAATTCAGCGGTTCCCCATCTCAGCCCAGAAAGCAGGTAGAACAACTTTTGTGGTGTCTTTCAGATGCCTACCGGAGCAATGTAAAAACTACCAGGAGAACTCCTGTCTGGCACCTTCCCCGGTGGAGTTGTGCATGGGGTGTGTTTGGAACATTTTGTCACCGGCCGACTCCAAAATTCAGCGGTTCCCCATCTCAGCCCAGAAAGCAGGTAGAACAACTTTTGTGGTGCCTTTCAGCTCCCTACCAAGGTAGTGTAAAAACTACCAGGAGAACTCCTGTCTGGCACCTTCCCCGGTGGAGTTGTGCATGGGGTGTGTTTGGAACATTTTGTCACCGGCCGACTCCAAAATTCAGCGGTTCCCCATCTCAGCCCAGAAAGCAGGAAGAACAACTTTTGTGGTGTCTTTCAGGTTCCTACCAAGGTAGTGTAAAAACTACCAGGAGAACTCCTGTCTGGCACCTTCCCCGGTGGAGTTGTGCATGGGGTGTGTTTGGAACATTTTGTCACCGGCCGACTCCAAAATTCAGCGGTTCCCCATCTCAGCCCAGAAAGCAGGAAGAACAACTTTTGTGGTGTCTTTCAGATGCCTACCGGAGCAATGTAAAAACTACCAACAGAACTCCTGTCTGGCACCTTCCCCGGTGGAGTTGTGCATGGGGTGTGTTTGGAACATTTTGTCACCAGCCGAGTCCAAAATTCAGCGGTTCCCCATCTCAGCCCAGAAAGCAGGTAGAACAACTTTTGTGGTGTCTTTCAGATGCCTACCGGAGCAATGTAAAAACTACCAGGAGAACTCCTGTCTGGCACCTTCCCCGGTGGAGTTGTGCATGGGGTGTGTTTGGAACATTTTGTCACCGGCCGACTCCAAAATTCAGCGGTTCCCCATCTCAGCCCAGAAAGCAGGTAGAACAACTTTTGTGGTGCCTTTCAGCTGCCTACCAAGGTAGTGTAAAAACTACTAAGAGAACTCCTGTCTGGCACCTTCCCCGGTGGAGTTGTGCCGGGGGGGGTGTTTGGAACATTTTGTCACCGGCCGACTCCAAAATTCAGCGGTTCCCCATCTCAGCCCAGAAAGCAGGTAGAACAACTTTTGTGGTGTCTTTCAGATGCCTACCGGAGCAGTGTAAAAACTACCAGGAGAACTCCTGTCTGGCACCTTCCCCGGTGGAGTTGTGCATGGGGTGTGTTTGGAACATTTTGTCACCGGCCGAGTCCAAAATTCAGCGGTTCCCCATCTCAGCCCAGAAAGCAGGTAGAACAACTTTTGTGGTGCCTTTCAGCTGCCTACCAAGGTAGTGTAAAAACTACCAGGAGAACTCCTGTCTGGCACCTTCCCCGGTGGAGTTGTGCATGGGGTGTGTTTGGAACATTTTGTCACCGGCCGAGTCCAAAATTCAGCGGTTCCCCATCTCAGCCCAGAAAGCAGGTAGAACAACTTTTGTGGTGCCTTTCAGCTGCCTACCAAGGTAGTGTAAAAACTACCAGGAGAACTCCTGTCTGGCACCTTCCCCGGTGGAGTTGTGCATGGGGTGTGTTTGGAACATTTTGTCACCAGCCGAGTCCAAAATTCAGCGGTTCCCCATCTCAGCCCAGAAAGCAGGAAGAACAACTTTTGTGGTGCCTTTCAGCTGCCTACCGGAGCAATGTAAAAACTACCAGGAGAACTCCTGTCTGGCACCTTCCCCGGTGGAGTTGTGCATGGGGTGTGTTTGGAACATTTTGTCACCGGCCGACTCCAAAATTCAGCGGTTCCCCATCTCAGCCCAGAAAGCAGGAAGAACAACTTTTGTGGTGTCTTTCAGGTTCCTACCAAGGTAGTGTAAAAACTACTAAGAGAACTCCTGTCTGGCACCTTCCCCGGTGGAGTTGTGCCGGGGGGTGTGTTTGGAACATTTTGTCACCGGCCGACTCCAAAATTCAGCGGTTCCCCATCTCAGCCCAGAAAGCAGGTAGAACAACTTTTGTGGTGCCTTTCAGATGCCTACCAAGGTAGTGTAAAAACTACCAGGAGAACTCCTGTCTGGCACCTTCCCCGGTGGAGTTGTGCATGGGGTGTGTTTGGAACATTTTGTCACCGGCCGACTCCAAAATTCAGCGGTTCCCCATCTCAGCCCAGAAAGCAGGTAGAACAACTTTTGTGGTGTCTTTCAGATGCCTACCGGAGCAATGTAAAAACTACCAGGAGAACTCCTGTCTGGCACCTTCCCCGGTGGAGTTGTGCATGGGGTGTGTTTGGAACATTTTGTCACCAGCCGAGTCCAAAATTCTGCCGTTCCCCATCTCAGCCCAGAAAGCAGGTAGAACAACTTTTGTGGTGTCTTTCAGATGCCTACCGGAGCAATGTAAAAACTACCAGGAGAACTCCTGTCTGGCACCTTCCCCGGTGGAGTTGTGCATGGGGTGTCTTTGGAACATTTTGTCACCGGCCGACTCCAAAATTCAGCGGTTCCCCATCTCAGCCCAGAAAGCAGGTAGAACAACTTTTGTGGTGCCTTTCAGCTGCCTACCAAGGTAGTGTAAAAACTACTAAGAGAACTCCTGCCTGGCACCTTCCCCGGTGGAGTTGTGCATGGGGTGTGTTTGGAACATTTTGTCACCGGCCGAGTCCAAAATTCAGCGGTTCCCCATCTCAGCCCAGAAAGCAGGAAGAACAACTTTTGTGGTGTCTTTCAGGTTCCTACCAAGGTAGTGTAAAAACTACTAAGAGAACTCCTGTCTGGCACCTTCCCCGGTGGAGTTGTGCATGGGGTGTGTTTGGAACATTTTGTCACCGGCCGACTCCAAAATTCAGCTGTTCCCCATCTCAGCCCAGAAAGCAGGTAGAACAACTTTTGTGGTGTCTTTCAGATGCCTACCGGAGCAATGTAAAAACTACCAGGAGAACTCCTGTCTGGCACCTTCCCCGGTGGAGTTGTGCATGGGGTGTGTTTGGAACATTTTGTCACCGGCCGACTCCAAAATTCAGCGGTTCCCCATCTCAGCCCAGAAAGCAGGTAGAACAACTTTTGTGGTGCCTTTCAGCTCCCTACCAAGGTAGTGTAAAAACTACCAGGAGAACTCCTGTCTGGCACCTTCCCCGGTGGAGTTGTGCATGGGGTGTGTTTGGAACATTTTGTCACCGGCCGACTCCAAAATTCAGCGGTTCCCCATCTCAGCCCAGAAAGCAGGAAGAACAACTTTTGTGGTGTCTTTCAGGTTCCTACCAAGGTAGTGTAAAAACTACCAGGAGAACTCCTGTCTGGCACCTTCCCCGGTGGAGTTGTGCATGGGGTGTGTTTGGAACATTTTGTCACCGGCCGACTCCAAAATTCAGCGGTTCCCCATCTCAGCCCAGAAAGCAGGAAGAACAACTTTTGTGGTGTCTTTCAGATGCCTACCAGAGCAATGTAAAAACTACCAGGAGAACTCCTGTCTGGCACCTTCCCCGGTGGAGTTGTGCATGGGGTGTGTTTGGAACATTTTGTCACCAGCCGAGTCCAAAATTCAGCGGTTCCCCATCTCAGCCCAGAAAGCAGGTAGAACAACTTTTGTGGTGTCTTTCAGATGCCTACCGGAGCAATGTAAAAACTACCAGGAGAACTCCTGTCTGGCACCTTCCCCGGTGGAGTTGTGCATGGGGTGTGTTTGGAACATTTTGTCACCGGCCGACTCCAAAATTCAGCGGTTCCCCATCTCAGCCCAGAAAGCAGGTAGAACAACTTTTGTGGTGTCTTTCAGCTGCCTACCAAGGTAGTGTAAAAACTACTAAGAGAACTCCTGTCTGGCACCTTCCCCGGTGGAGTTGTGCATGGGGTGTGTTTGGAACATTTTGTCACCAGCCGACTCCAAAATTCAGCGGTTCCCCATCTCAGCCCAGAAAGCAGGTAGAACAACTTTTGTGGTGTCTTTCAGATGCCTACCGGAGCAATGTAAAAACTACCAGGAGAACTCCTGTCTGGCACCTTCCCCGGTGGAGTTGTGCATGGGGTGTGTTTGGAACATTTTGTCACCGGCCGACTCCAAAATTCAGCGGTTCCCCATCTCAGCCCAGAAAGCAGGAAGAACAACTTTTGTGGTGTCTTTCAGGTTCCTACCAAGGTAGTGTAAAAACTACTAAGAGAACTCCTGTCTGGCACCTTCCCCGGTGGAGTTGTGCCGGGGGGTGTGTTTGGAACATTTTGTCACCGGCCGACTCCAAAATTCAGCGGTTCCCCATCTCAGCCCAGAAAGCAGGTAGAACAACTTTTGTGGTGTCTTTCAGATGCCTACCGGAGCAGTGTAAAAACTACCAGGAGAACTCCTGTCTGGCACCTTCCCCGGTGGAGTTGTGCATGGGGTGTGTTTGGAACATTTTGTCACCGGCCGACTCCAAAATTCAGCGGTTCCCCATCTCAGCCCAGAAAGCAGGTAGAACAACTTTTGTGGTGTCTTTCAGATGCCTACCGGAGCAATGTAAAAACTACCAGGAGAACTCCTGTCTGGCACCTTCCCCGGTGGAGTTGTGCATGGGGTGTGTTTGGAACATTTTGTCACCGGCCGACTCCAAAATTCAGCGGTTCCCCATCTCAGCCCAGAAAGCAGGTAGAACAACTTTTGTGGTGCCTTTCAGCTCCCTACCAAGGTAGTGTAAAAACTACCAAGAGAACTCCTGTCTGGCACCTTCCCCGGTGGAGTTGTGCATGGGGTGTGTTTGGAACATTTTGTCACCGGCCGACTCCAAAATTCAGCGGTTCCCCATCTCAGCCCAGAAAGCAGGAAGAACAACTTTTGTGGTGTCTTTCAGGTTCCTACCAAGGTAGTGTAAAAACTACCAGGAGAACTCCTGTCTGGCACCTTCCCCGGTGGAGTTGTGCATGGGGTGTGTTTGGAACATTTTGTCACCGGCCGACTCCAAAATTCAGCGGTTCCCCATCTCAGCCCAGAAAGCAGGAAGAACAACTTTTGTGGTGTCTTTCAGATGCCTACCAGAGCAATGTAAAAACTACCAGGAGAACTCCTGTCTGGCACCTTCCCCGGTGGAGTTGTGCATGGGGTGTGTTTGGAACATTTTGTCACCAGCCGAGTCCAAAATTCAGCGGTTCCCCATCTCAGCCCAGAAAGCAGGTAGAACAACTTTTGTGGTGTCTTTCAGATGCCTACCGGAGCAATGTAAAAACTACCAGGAGAACTCCTGTCTGGCACCTTCCCCGGTGGAGTTGTGCATGGGGTGTGTTTGGAACATTTTGTCACCGGCCGACTCCAAAATTCAGCGGTTCCCCATCTCAGCCCAGAAAGCAGGTAGAACAACTTTTGTGGTGTCTTTCAGCTGCCTACCAAGGTAGTGTAAAAACTACTAAGAGAACTCCTGTCTGGCACCTTCCCCGGTGGAGTTGTGCATGGGGTGTGTTTGGAACATTTTGTCACCAGCCGACTCCAAAATTCAGCGGTTCCCCATCTCAGCCCAGAAAGCAGGTAGAACAACTTTTGTGGTGTCTTTCAGATGCCTACCGGAGCAATGTAAAAACTACCAGGAGAACTCCTGTCTGGCACCTTCCCCGGTGGAGTTGTGCATGGGGTGTGTTTGGAACATTTTGTCACCGGCCGACTCCAAAATTCAGCGGTTCCCCATCTCAGCCCAGAAAGCAGGAAGAACAACTTTTGTGGTGTCTTTCAGGTTCCTACCAAGGTAGTGTAAAAACTACTAAGAGAACTCCTGTCTGGCACCTTCCCCGGTGGAGTTGTGCCGGGGGGTGTGTTTGGAACATTTTGTCACCGGCCGACTCCAAAATTCAGCGGTTCCCCATCTCAGCCCAGAAAGCAGGTAGAACAACTTTTGTGGTGTCTTTCAGATGCCTACCGGAGCAGTGTAAAAACTACCAGGAGAACTCCTGTCTGGCACCTTCCCCGGTGGAGTTGTGCATGGGGTGTGTTTGGAACATTTTGTCACCGGCCGACTCCAAAATTCAGCGGTTCCCCATCTCAGCCCAGAAAGCAGGTAGAACAACTTTTGTGGTGTCTTTCAGATGCCTACCAAGGTAGTGTAAAAACTACCAGGAGAACTCCTGTCTGGCACCTTCCCCGGTGGAGTTGTGCATGGGGTGTGTTTGGAACATTTTGTCACCGGCCGACTCCAAAATTCAGCGGTTCCCCATCTCAGCCCAGAAAGCAGGTAGAACAACTTTTGTGGTGTCTTTCAGATGACTACTGGAGCAATGTAAAAACTACCAGGAGAACTCCTGTCTTGCACCTTCCCCGGTGGAGTTGTGCATGGGGTGTGTTTGGAACATTTTGTCACCGGCCGACTCCAAAATTCAGCGGTTCCCCATCTCAGCCCAGAAAGCAGGAAGAACAACTTTTGTGGTGTCTTTCAGGTTCCTACCAAGGTAGTGTAAAAACTACTAAGAGAACTCCTGTCTGGCACCTTCCCCGGTGGAGTTGTGCATGGGGTGTGTTTGGAACATTTTGTCACCGGCCGAATCCAAAATTCAGCGGTTCCCCATCTCAGCCCAGAAAGCAGGTAGAACAACTTTTGTGGTGTCTTTCAGATGCCTACAGGAGCAGTGTAAAAACTACCAGGAGAACTCCTGTCTGGCACCTTCGCTAGTGGAGTTGTGCATGGGGTGTGTTTGGAACATTTTGTCACCGGCCGACTCCAAAATTCAGCGGTTCCCCATCTCAGCCCAGAAAGCAGGTAGAACAACTTTTGTGGTGTCTTTCAGATGCCTACCAAGGTAGTGTAAAAACTACCAGGAGAACTCCTGTCTGGCACCTTCCCCGGTGGAGTTGTGCATGGGGTGTGTTTGGAACATTTTGTCACCGGCCGACTCCAAAATTCAGCGGTTCCCCATCTCAGCCCAGAAAGCAGGTAGAACAACTTTTGTGGTGTCTTTCAGCTGCCTACCAAGGTAGTGTAAAAACTACTAAGAGAACTCCTGTCTGGCACCTTCCCCGGTGGAGTTGTGCATGGGGTGTGTTTGGAACATTTTGTCACCAGCCGACTCCAAAATTCAGCGGTTCCCCATCTCAGCCCAGAAAGCAGGTAGAACAACTTTTGTGGTGTCTTTCAGATGCCTACCGGAGCAATGTAAAAACTACCAGGAGAACTCCTGTCTGGCACCTTCCCCGGTGGAGTTGTGCATGGGGTGTGTTTGGAACATTTTGTCACCGGCCGACTCCAAAATTCAGCGGTTCCCCATCTCAGCCCAGAAAGCAGGAAGAACAACTTTTGTGGTGTCTTTCAGGTTCCTACCAAGGTAGTGTAAAAACTACTAAGAGAACTCCTGTCTGGCACCTTCCCCGGTGGAGTTGTGCCGGGGGGTGTGTTTGGAACATTTTGTCACCGGCCGACTCCAAAATTCAGCGGTTCCCCATCTCAGCCCAGAAAGCAGGTAGAACAACTTTTGTGGTGTCTTTCAGATGCCTACCGGAGCAGTGTAAAAACTACCAGGAGAACTCCTGTCTGGCACCTTCGCTAGTGGAGTTGTGCATGGGGTGTGTTTGGAACATTTTGTCACCGGCCGACTCCAAAATTCAGCGGTTCCCCATCTCAGCCCAGAAAGCAGGTAGAACAACTTTTGTGGTGTCTTTCAGATGCCTACCAAGGTAGTGTAAAAACTACCAGGAGAACTCCTGTCTGGCACCTTCCCCGGTGGAGTTGTGCATGGGGTGTGTTTGGAACATTTTGTCACCGGCCGACTCCAAAATTCAGCGGTTCCCCATCTCAGCCCAGAAAGCAGGTAGAACAACTTTTGTGGTGTCTTTCAGATGACTACTGGAGCAATGTAAAAACTACCAGGAGAACTCCTGTCTTGCACCTTCCCCGGTGGAGTTGTGCATGGGGTGTGTTTGGAACATTTTGTCACCGGCCGACTCCAAAATTCAGCGGTTCCCCATCTCAGCCCAGAAAGCAGGAAGAACAACTTTTGTGGTGTCTTTCAGGTTCCTACCAAGGTAGTGTAAAAACTACTAAGAGAACTCCTGTCTGGCACCTTCCCCGGTGGAGTTGTGCATGGGGTGTGTTTGGAACATTTTGTCACCGGCCGAATCCAAAATTCAGCGGTTCCCCATCTCAGCCCAGAAAGCAGGTAGAACAACTTTTGTGGTGTCTTTCAGATGCCTACAGGAGCAGTGTAAAAACTACCAGGAGAACTCCTGTCTGGCACCTTCGCTAGTGGAGTTGTGCATGGGGTGTGTTTGGAACATTTTGTCACCGGCCGACTCCAAAATTCAGCGGTTCCCCATCTCAGCCCAGAAAGCAGGTAGAACAACTTTTGTGGTGTCTTTCAGATGCCTACCAAGGTAGTGTAAAAACTACCAGGAGAACTCCTGTCTGGCACCTTCCCCGGTGGAGTTGTGCATGGGGTGTGTTTGGAACATTTTGTCACCGGCCGACTCCAAAATTCAGCGGTTCCCCATCTCAGCCCAGAAAGCAGGTAGAACAACTTTTGTGGTGTCTTTCAGATGCCTACCGGAGCAGTGTAAAAACTACCAGGAGAACTCCTGTCTGGCACCTTCCCCGGTGGAGTTGTGCATGGGGTGTGTTTGGAACATTTTGTCACCGGCCGACTCCAAAATTCAGCGGTTCCCCATCTCAGCCCAGAAAGCAGGTAGAACAACTTTTGTGGTGCCTTTCAGCTGCCTACCAAGGTAGTGTAAAAACTACCAGGAGAACTCCTGCCTGGCACCTTCCCCGGTGGAGTTGTGCATGGGGTGTGTTTGGAACATTTTGTCACCGGCCGAGTCCAACATTCAGCGGTTCCCCATCTCAGCCCAGAAAGCAGGAAGAACAACTTTTGTGGTGCCTTTCAAATGCCTACCAAGGTAGTGTAAAAACTACTAAGAGAACTCCTGTCTGGCACCTTCCCCGGTGGAGTTGTGCCGGGGGGTGTTTTTGGAACATTTTGTCACCGGCCGACTCCAAAATTCAGCGGTTCCCCATCTCAGCCCAGAAAGCAGGTAGAACAACTTTTGTGGTGTCTTTCAGATGCCTACTGGAGCAGTGTAAAAACTACCCGGAGAACTCCTGTCTGGCACCTTCCCCGGTGGAGTTGTGCATGGGGTGTGTTTGGAACATTTTGTCACCGGCCGACTCCAAAATTCAGCGGTTCCCCATCTCAGCCCAGAAAGCAGGTAGAACAACTTTTGTGGTGTCCTTTTGATGCCTACCGGAGCAATGTAAAAACTACCAACAGAACTCGTCCCTGGCACCTTCCCCGGTGGAGTTGTGCATGGGGTGTATTTATTAAAATTTTTCACCAGCCGAGTCCAAAATTCAGCTGTTCCCCATCTCAGCCCAGAAAGCAGGTAGAACAACTTTTGTGGTGCCTTTCAGCTGCCTACCAAGGTAGTGTAAAAACTATCAAGAGAACTCTTGTCTGGCACCTTCCCCGGTGGAGTGCTGCATGGGGTGTGTTTGGAACATTTTGTCACCGGCCGACTCCAAAATTCAGCGGTTCCCCATCTCAGCCCAGAAAGCAGGAAGAACAACTTTTGTGGTGTCTTTCAGATGCCTACCAAGGTAGTGTAAAAACTACCAGGAGAACTCCTGTCTGGCACCTTCCCCGGTGGAGTTGTGCATGGGGTGTGTTTGGAACATTTTGTCACCGGCCGACTCCAAAATTCAGCGGTTCCCCATCTCAGCCCAGAAAGCAGGTAGAACAACTTTTGTGGTGCCTTTCAGCTGCCTACCGGAGCAATGTAAAAACTACCAGGAGAACTCCTGTCTGGCACCTTCCCCGGTGGAGTTGTGCATGGGGTGTGTTTGGAACATTTTGTCACCGGCCGACTCCAAAATTCAGCGGTTCCCCATCTCAGCCCAGAAAGCAGGAAGAACAACTTTTGTGGTGTCTTTCAGGTTCCTACCAAGGTAGTGTAAAAACTACTAAGAGAACTCCTGTCTGGCACCTTCCCCGGTGGAGTTGTGCCGGGGGGTGTGTTTGGAACATTTTGTCACCGGCCGACTCCAAAATTCAGCGGTTCCCCATCTCAGCCCAGAAAGCAGGTAGAACAACTTTTGTGGTGTCTTTCAGATGCCTACCGGAGCAGTGTAAAAACTACCAGGAGAACTCCTGTCTGGCACCTTCGCTAGTGGAGTTGTGCATGGGGTGTGTTTGGAACATTTTGTCACCGGCCGACTCCAAAATTCAGCGGTTCCCCATCTCAGCCCAGAAAGCAGGTAGAACAACTTTTGTGGTGTCTTTCAGATGCCTACCAAGGTAGTGTAAAAACTACTAAGAGAACTCCTGTCTGGCACCTTCCCCGGTGGAGTTGTGCATGGGGTGTGTTTGGAACATTTTGTCACCGGCCGACTCCAAAATTCAGCGGTTCCCCATCTCAGCCCAGAAAGCAGGTAGAACAACTTTTGTGGTGTCTTTCAGATGACTACTGGAGCAATGTAAAAACTACCAGGAGAACTCCTGTCTTGCACCTTCCCCGGTGGAGTTGTGCATGGGGTGTGTTTGGAACATTTTGTCACCGGCCGACTCCAAAATTCAGCGGTTCCCCATCTCAGCCCAGAAAGCAGGAAGAACAACTTTTGTGGTGTCTTTCAGGTTCCTACCAAGGTAGTGTAAAAACTACCAGGAGAACTCCTGTCTGGCACCTTCCCCGGTGGAGTTGTGCATGGGGTGTGTTTGGAACATTTTGTCACCGGCCGAATCCAAAATTCAGCGGTTCCCCATCTCAGCCCAGAAAGCAGGTAGAACAACTTTTGTGGTGTCTTTCAGATGCCTACAGGAGCAGTGTAAAAACTACCAGGAGAACTCCTGTCTGGCACCTTCCCCGGTGGAGTTGTGCATGGGGTGTGTTTGGAACATTTTGTCACCGGCCGACTCCAAAATTCAGCGGTTCCCCATCTCAGCCCAGAAAGCAGGAAGAACAACTTTTGTGGTGTCTTTCAGGTTCCTACCAAGGTAGTGTAAAAACTACTAAGGGAACTCCTGTCTGGCACCTTCCCCGGTGGAGTTGTGCCGGGGGGTGTGTTTGGAACATTTTGTCACCGGCCGACTCCAAAATTCAGCGGTTCCCCATCTCAGCCCAGAAAGCAGGTAGAACAACTTTTGTGGTGCCTTTCAGCTGCCTACCGGAGCAATGTAAAAACTACCAGGAGAACTCCTGTCTTGCACCTTCCCCGGTGGAGTTGTGCATGGGGTGTGTTTGGAACATTTTGTCACCGGCCGACTCCAAAATTCAGCGGTTCCCCATCTCAGCCCAGAAAGCAGGTAGAACAACTTTTGTGGTGTCTTTCAGATGCCTACCAAGGTAGTGTAAAAACTACCAGGAGAACTCCTGTCTGGCACCTTCCCCGGTGGAGTTGTGCATGGGGTGTGTTTGGAACATTTTGTCACCGGCCGAGTCCAAAATTCAGCGGTTCCCCATCTCAGCCCAGAAAGCAGGAAGAACAACTTTTGTGGTGCCTTTCAAATGCCTACCAAGGTAGTGTAAAAACTACTAAGAGAACTCCTGTCTGGCACCTTCCCCGGTGGAGTTGTGCCGGGGGGTGTTTTTGGAACATTTTGTCACCGGCCGACTCCAAAATTCAGCGGTTCCCCATCTCAGCCCAGAAAGCAGGTAGAACAACTTTTGTGGTGTCTTTCAGATGCCTACTGGAGCAGTGTAAAAACTACCCGGAGAACTCCTGTCTGGCACCTTCCCCGGTGGAGTTGTGCATGGGGTGTGTTTGGAACATTTTGTCACCGGCCGACTCCAAAATTCAGCGGTTCCCCATCTCAGCCCAGAAAGCAGGTAGAACAACTTTTGTGGTGTCCTTTTGATGCCTACAGGAGCAATGTAAAAACTACCAACAGAACTCGTCCCTGGCACCTTCCCCGGTGGAGTTGTGCCGGGGGGTATTTATTAAAATTTTTCACCAGCCGAGTCCAAAATTCAGCTGTTCCCCATCTCAGCCCAGAAAGCAGGTAGAACAACTTTTGTGGTGCCTTTCAGCTGCCTACCAAGGTAGTGTAAAAACTATCAAGAGAACTCTTGTCTGGCACCTTCCCCGGTGGAGTGCTGCATGGGGTGTGTTTGGAACATTTTGTCACCGGCCGACTCCAAAATTCAGCGGTTCCCCATCTCAGCCCAGAAAGCAGGTAGAACAACTTTTGTGGTGTCTTTCAGATGCCTACCAAAGTAGTGTAAAAACTACCAGGAGAACTCCTGTCTGGCACCTTCCCCGGTGGAGTTGTGCATGGGGTGTGTTTGGAACATTTTGTCACCGGCCGACTCCAAAATTCAGCGGTTCCCCATCTCAGCCCAGAAAGCAGGTAGAACAACTTTTGTGGTGCCTTTCAGCTGCCTACCGGAGCAATGTAAAAACTACCAGGAGAACTCCTGTCTGGCACCTTCCCCGGTGGAGTTGTGCATGGGGTGTGTTTGGAACATTTTGTCACCGGCCGACTCCAAAATTCAGCGGTTCCCCATCTCAGCCCAGAAAGCAGGAAGAACAACTTTTGTGGTGTCTTTCAGGTTCCTACCAAGGTAGTGTAAAAACTACTAAGAGAACTCCTGTCTGGCACCTTCCCCGGTGGAGTTGTGCCGGGGGGTGTGTTTGGAACATTTTGTCACCGGCCGACTCCAAAATTCAGCGGTTCCCCATCTCAGCCCAGAAAGCAGGTAGAAAAACTTTTGTGGTGTCTTTCAGATGCCTACCGGAGCAGTGTAAAAACTACCAGGAGAACTCCTGTCTGGCACCTTCCCCGGTGGAGTTGTGCATGGGGTGTGTTTGGAACATTTTGTCACCGGCCGACTCCAAAATTCAGCGGTTCCCCATCTCAGCCCAGAAAGCAGGTAGAACAACTTTTGTGGTGCCTTTCAGCTGCCTACCAAGGTAGTGTAAAAACTACTAAGAGAACTCCTGTCTGGCACCTTCCCCGGTGGAGTTGTGCATGGGGTGTGTTTGGAACATTTTGTCACCGGCCGACTCCAAAATTCAGCGGTTCCCCATCTCAGCCCAGAAAGCAGGTAGAACAACTTTTGTGGTGTCCTTTTGATGCCTACTGGAGCAATGTAAAAACTACCAACAGAACTCGTCCCTGGCACCTTCGCTAGTGGAGTTGTGCATGGGGTGTGTTTATTAAAATTTTGTCACCAGCCGAGTCCAAAATTCAGCTGTTCCCCATCTCAGCCCAGAAAGCAGGTAGAACAACTTTTGTAGTGTCTTTTTGATGCCTACCGGAGCAATGTAAAAACTACCAGGAGAACTCCTGTCTGGCACCTTCCCCGGTGGAGTTGTGCATGGGGTGTGTTTGGAACATTTTGTCACCGGCCGACTCCAAAATTCAGCGGTTCCCCATCTCAGCCCAGAAAGCAGGTAGAACAACTTTTGTGGTGTCTTTCAGATGCCTACTGGAGCAATGTAAAAACTACCAGGAGAACTCCTGTCTGGCACCTTCCCCGGTGGAGTTGTGCATGGGGTGTGTTTGGAACATTTTGTCACCAGCCGACTCCAAAATTCAGCGGTTCCCCATCTCAGCCCAGAAAGCAGGAAGAACAGCTTTTGTGGTGTCTTTCAGATGCCTACCGGAGCAATGTAAAAACTACCAGGAGAACTCCTGTCTGGCACCTTCCCCGGTGGAGTTGTGCATGGGGTGTGTTTGGAACATTTTGTCACCGGCCGACTCCAAAATTCAGCGGTTCCCCATCTCAGCCCAGAAAGCAGGTAGAACAACTTTTGTGGTGCCTTTCAGCTGCCTACCAAGGTAGTGTAAAAACTACTAAGAGAACTCCTGTCTGGCACCTTCCCCGGTGGAGTTGTGCCGGGGGGTGTGTTTGGAACATTTTGTCACCGGCCGACTCCAAAATTCAGCGGTTCCCCATCTCAGCCCAGAAAGCAGGTAGAACAACTTTTGTGGTGTCTTTCAGATGCCTACCGGAGCAGTGTAAAAACTACCAGGAGAACTCCTGTCTGGCACCTTCCCCGGTGGAGTTGTGCATGGGGTGTGTTTGGAACATTTTGTCACCGGCCGACTCCAAAATTCAGCGGTTCCCCATCTCAGCCCAGAAAGCAGGTAGAACAACTTTTGTGGTGTCTTTCAGATGCCTACCAAGGTAGTGTAGAAACTACTAAGAGAACTCCTGTCTGGCACCTTCCCCGGTGGAGTTGTGCATGGGGTGTGTTTGGAACATTTTGTCACCGGCCGACTCCAAAATTCAGCGGTTCCCCATCTCAGCCCAGAAAGCAGGAAGAACAACTTTTGTGGTGCCTTTCAGCTGCCTACCGGAGCAATGTAAAAACTACCAGGAGAACTCCTGTCTGGCACCTTCCCCGGTGGAGTTGTGCATGGGGTGTGTTTGGAACATTTTGTCACCGGCCGACTCCAAAATTCAGCGGTTCCAAATCTCAGCCCAGAAAGCAGGAAGAACAACTTTTGTGGTGTCTTTCAGGTTCCTACCAAGGTAGTGTAAAAACTACTAAGAGAACTCCTGTCTGGCACCTTCCCCGGTGGAGTTGTGCCGGGGGGTGTGTTTGGAACATTTTGTCACCGGCCGACTCCAAAATTCAGCGGTTCCCCATCTCAGCCCAGAAAGCAGGTAGAACAACTTTTGTGGTGTCTTTCAGATGCCTACCGGAGCAGTGTAAAAACTACCAGGAGAACTCCTGTCTGGCACCTTCCCCGGTGGAGTTGTGCATGGGGTGTGTTTGGAACATTTTGTCACCGGCCGAGTCCAAAATTCAGCGGTTCCCCATCTCAGCCCAGAAAGCAGGTAGAACAACTTTTGTGGTGCCTTTCAGCTGCCTACCAAGGTAGTGTAAAAACTACCAGGAGAACTCCTGTCTGGCACCTTCCCCGGTGGAGTTGTGCATGGGGTGTGTTTGGAACATTTTGTCACCGGCCGACTCCAAAATTCAGCGGTTCCCCATCTCAGCCCAGAAAGCAGGTAGAACAACTTTTGTGGTGTCTTTCAGATGCCTACCGGAGCAATGTAAAAACTACCAGGAGAACTCCTGTCTGGCACCTTCCCCGGTGGAGTTGTGCATGGGGTGTGTTTGGAACATTTTGTCACCGGCCGACTCCAAAATTCAGCGGTTCCCCATCTCAGCCCAGAAAGCAGGTAGAACAACTTTTGTGGTGCCTTTCAGCTGCCTACCGGAGCAATGTAAAAACTACCAGGAGAACTCCTGTCTGGCACCTTCCCCGGTGGAGTTGTGCATGGGGTGTGTTTGGAACATTTTGTCACCGGCCGACTCCAAAATTCAGCGGTTCCCCATCTCAGCCCAGAAAGCAGGTAGAACAACTTTTGTGGTGTCTTTCAGATGCCTACCGGAGCAATGTAAAAACTACCAGGAGAACTCCTGTCTGGCACCTTCCCCGGTGGAGTTGTGCATGGGGTGTGTTTGGAACATTTTGTCACCGGCCGAGTCCAAAATTCAGCGGTTCCCCATCTCAGCCCAGAAAGCAGGAAGAACAACTTTTGTGGTGTCTTTCAGGTTCCTACCAAGGTAGTGTAAAAACTACTAAGAGAACTCCTGTCTGGCACCTTCCCCGGTGGAGTTGTGCCGGGGGGTGTGTTTGGAACATTTTGTCACCGGCCGACTCCAAAATTCAGCGGTTCCCCATCTCAGCCCAGAAAGCAGGTAGAACAACTTTTGTGGTGTCTTTTTGATGCCTACAGGAGCAATGTAAAAACTACCAACAGAACTCGTCCCTGGCACCTTCGCTAGTGGAGTTGTGCATGGGGTGTGTTTGGAACATTTTGTCACCGGCCGAGTCCAAAATTCAGCGGTTCCCCATCTCAGCCCAGAAAGCAGGTAGAACAACTTTTGTGGTGTCTTTCAGATGCCTACCGGAGCAATGTAAAAACTACCAGGAGAACTCCTGTCTGGCACCTTCCCCGGTGGAGTTGTGCATGGGGTGTGTTTGGAACATTTTGTCACCGGCCGACTCCAAAATTCAGCGGTTCCCCATCTCAGCCCAGAAAGCAGGTAGAACAACTTTTGTGGTGTCTTTCAGATGCCTACCGGAGCAATGTAAAAACTACCAGGAGAACTCCTGTCTGGCACCTTCCCCGGTGGAGTTGTGCATGGGGTGTGTTTGGAACATTTTGTCACCGGCCGACTCCAAAATTCAGCGGTTCCCCATCTCAGCCCAGAAAGCAGGTAGAACAACTTTTGTGGTGTCCTTTTGATGCCTACCGGAGCAATGTAAAAACTACCAACAGAACTCGTCCCTGGCACCTTCCCCGGTGGAGTTGTGCATGGGGTGTGTTTGGAACATTTTGTCACCGGCCGAGTCCAAAATTCAGCGGTTCCCCATCTCAGCCCAGAAAGCAGGTAGAACAACTTTTGTGGTGCCTTTCAGCTGCCTACCAAGGTAGTGTAAAAACTACTAAGAGAACTCCTGTCTGGCACCTTCCCCGGTGGAGTTGTGCATGGGGTGTGTTTGGAACATTTTGTCACCGGCCGAGTCCAAAATTCAGCGGTTCCCCATCTCAGCCCAGAAAGCAGGTAGAACAACTTTTGTGGTGCCTTTCAGCTGCCTACCGGAGCAATGTAAAAACTACCAGGAGAACTCCTGTCTGGCACCTTCCCCGGTGGAGTTGTGCATGGGGTGTGTTTGGAACATTTTGTCACCGGCCGACTCCAAAATTCAGCGGTTCCCCATCTCAGCCCAGAAAGCAGGAAGAACAACTTTTGTGGTGTCTTTCAGGTTCCTACCAAGGTAGTGTAAAAACTACTAAGAGAACTCCTGTCTGGCACCTTCCCCGGTGGAGTTGTGCCGGGGGGTGTGTTTGGAACATTTTGTCACCGGCCGAGTCCAAAATTCAGCGGTTCCCCATCTCAGCCCAGAAAGCAGGTAGAACAACTTTTGTGGTGTCTTTCAGATGCCTACCGGAGCAGTGTAAAAACTACCAGGAGAACTCCTGTCTGGCACCTTCGCTAGTGGAGTTGTGCATGGGGTGTGTTTGGAACATTTTGTCACCAGCCGAGTCCAAAATTCAGCGGTTCCCCATCTCAGCCCAGAAAGCAGGTAGAACAACTTTTGTGGTGTCTTTCAGATGCCTACTGGAGCAATGTAAAAACTACCAGGAGAACTCCTGTCTTGCACCTTCCCCGGTGGAGTTGTGCATGGGGTGTGTTTGGAACATTTTGTCACCGGCCGAGTCCAAAATTCAGCGGTTCCCCATCTCAGCCCAGAAAGCAGGAAGAACAACTTTTGTGGTGCCTTTCAAATGCCTACCAAGGTAGTGTAAAAACTACTAAGAGAACTCCTGTCTGGCACCTTCCCCGGTGGAGTTGTGCCGGGGGGTGTTTTTGGAACATTTTGTCACCGGCCGACTCCAAAATTCAGCGGTTCCCCATCTCAGCCCAGAAAGCAGGTAGAACAACTTTTGTGGTGCCTTTCAGCTGCCTACCGGAGCAATGTAAAAACTACCAGGAGAACTCCTGTCTGGCACCTTCCCCGGTGGAGTTGTGCATGGGGTGTGTTTGGAACATTTTGTCACCGGCCGACTCCAAAATTCAGCGGTTCCCCATCTCAGCCCAGAAAGCAGGAAGAACAACTTTTGTGGTGTCTTTCAGGTTCCTACCAAGGTAGTGTAAAAACTACTAAGAGAACTCCTGTCTGGCACCTTCCCCGGTGGAGTTGTGCCGGGGGGTGTGTTTGGAACATTTTGTCACCGGCCGAGTCCAAAATTCAGCGGTTCCCCATCTCAGCCCAGAAAGCAGGTAGAACAACTTTTGTGGTGTCTTTCAGATGCCTACCGGAGCAGTGTAAAAACTACCAGGAGAACTCCTGTCTGGCACCTTCGCTAGTGGAGTTGTGCATGGGGTGTGTTTGGAACATTTTGTCACCAGCCGAGTCCAAAATTCAGCGGTTCCCCATCTCAGCCCAGAAAGCAGGTAGAACAACTTTTGTGGTGTCTTTCAGATGCCTACCAAGGTAGTGTAAAAACTACCAGGAGAACTCCTGTCTGGCACCTTCCCCGGTGGAGTTGTGCATGGGGTGTGTTTGGAACATTTTGTCACCGGCCGACTCCAAAATTCAGCGGTTCCCCATCTCAGCCCAGAAAGCAGGTAGAACAACTTTTGTGGTGCCTTTCAAATGCCTACCAAGGTAGTGTAAAAACTACTAAGAGAACTCCTGTCTGGCACCTTCCCCGGTGGAGTTGTGCCGGGGGGTGTTTTTGGAACATTTTGTCACCGGCCGACTCCAAAATTCAGCGGTTCCCCATCTCAGCCCAGAAAGCAGGTAGAACAACTTTTGTGGTGTCTTTCAGATGCCTACCGGAGCAATGTAAAAACTACCAGGAGAACTCCTGTCTGGCACCTTCCCCGGTGGAGTTGTGCATGGGGTGTGTTTGGAACATTTTGTCACCGGCCGAGTCCAAAATTCAGCGGTTCCCCATCTCAGCCCAGAAAGCAGGTAGAACAACTTTTGTGGTGCCTTTCAGCTGCCTACCAAGGTAGTGTAAAAACTACTAAGAGAACTCCTGTCTGGCACCTTCCCCGGTGGAGTTGTGCATGGGGTGTGTTTGGAACATTTTGTCACCGGCCGACTCCAAAATTCAGCGGTTCCCCATCTCAGCCCAGAAAGCAGGTAGAACAACTTTTGTGGTGCCTTTCAGGTGCCTACCAAGGTAGTGTAAAAACGACCAGGAGAACTCCTGTCTGGCACCTTCCCCGGTGGAGTTGTGCATGGGGTGTGTTTGGAACATTTTGTCACCGGCCGACTCCAAAATTCAGCGGTTCCCCATCTCAGCCCAGAAAGCAGGTAGAACAACTTTTGTGGTGTGTTTCAGATGCCTACTGGAGCAATGTAAAAACTACCAGGAGAACTCCTGTCTGGCACCTTCCCCGGTGGAGTTGTGCATGGGGTGTGTTTGGAACATTTTGTCACCGGCCGACTCCAAAATTCAGCGGTTCCCCATCTCAGCCCAGAAAGCAGGTAGAACAACTTTTGTGGTGCCTTTCAGCTGCCTACCAAGGTAGTGTAAAAACTACCAGGAGAACTCCTGTCTGGCACCTTCCCCGGTGGAGTTGTGCATGGGGTGTGTTTGGAACATTTTGTCACCGGCCGACTCCAAAATTCAGCGGTTCCCCATCTCAGCCCAGAAAGCAGGTAGAACAACTTTTGTGGTGTCTTTCAGATGCCTACCGGAGCAATGTAAAAACTACCAGGAGAACTCCTGTCTGGCACCTTCCCCGGTGGAGTTGTGCATGGGGTGTGTTTGGAACATTTTGTCACTGGCCGACTCCAAAATTCAGCGGTTCCCCATCTCAGCCCAGAAAGCAGGTAGAACAACTTTTGTGGTGCCTTTCAGCTGCCTACCGGAGCAATGTAAAAACTACCAGGAGAACTCCTGTCTGGCACCTTCCCCGGTGGAGTTGTGCATGGGGTGTGTTTGGAACATTTTGTCACCGGCCGACTCCAAAATTCAGCGGTTCCCCATCTCAGCCCAGAAAGCAGGAAGAACAACTTTTGTGGTGTCTTTCAGGTTCCTACCAAGGTAGTGTAAAAACTACTAAGAGAACTCCTGTCTGGCACCTTCCCCGGTGGAGTTGTGCCGGGGGGTGTGTTTGGAACATTTTGTCACCGGCCGACTCCAAAATTCAGCGGTTCCCCATCTCAGCCCAGAAAGCAGGTAGAACAACTTTTGTGGTGCCTTTCAGCTGCCTACCAAGGTAGTGTAAAAACTACCAGGAGAACTCCTGTCTGGCACCTTCCCCGGTGGAGTTGTGCCGGGGGGTGTTTTTGGAACATTTTGTCACCGGCCGAGTCCAAAATTCAGCGGTTCCCCATCTCAGCCCAGAAAGCAGGTAGAACAACTTTTGTGGTGTCTTTCAGATGCCTACCGGAGCAATGTAAAAACTACCAGGAGAACTCCTGTCTGGCACCTTCCCCGGTGGAGTTGTGCATGGGGTGTGTTTGGAACATTTTGTCACCGGCCGACTCCAAAATTCAGCGGTTCCCCATCTCAGCCCAGAAAGCAGGTAGAACAACTTTTGTGGTGTCTTTCAGATGCCTACCGGAGCAATGTAAAAACTACCAGGAGAACTCCTGTCTGGCACCTTCCCCGGTGGAGTTGTGCATGGGGTGTGTTTGGAACATTTTGTCACCGGCCGACTCCAAAATTCAGCGGTTCCCCATCTCAGCCCAGAAAGCAGGAAGAACAACTTTTGTGGTGCCTTTCAGGTTCCTACCAAGGCAGTGTAAAAACTACTAAGAGAACTCCTGTCTGGCACCTTCCCCGGTGGAGTTGTGCCGGGGGGTGTTTTTGGAACATTTTGTCACCGGCTGACTCCAAAATTCAGCGGTTCCCCATCTCAGCCCAGAAAGCAGGTAGAACAACTTTTGTGGTGCCTTTCAGATGCCTACCGGAGCAGTGTAAAAACTACCAGGAGAACTCCTGTCTGGCACCTTCCCCGGTGGAGTTGTGCATGGGGTGTGTTTGGAACATTTTGTCACCGGCCGACTCCAAAATTCAGCGGTTCCCCATCTCAGCCCAGAAAGCAGGTAGAACAACTTTTGTGGTGTCTTTCAGATGCCTACCAAGGTAGTGTAAAAACTACCAGGAGAACTCCTGTCTGGCACCTTCCCCGGTGGAGTTGTGCCGGGGGGTGTGTTTGGAACATTTTGTCACCGGCCGACTCCAAAATTCAGCGGTTCCCCATCTCAGCCCAGAAAGCAGGTAGAACAACTTTTGTGGTGTCTTTCAGATGCCTACCGGAGCAGTGTAAAAACTACCAGGAGAACTCCTGTCTGGCACCTTCCCCGGTGGAGTTGTGCATGGGGTGTGTTTGGAACATTTTGTCACCGGCCGACTCCAAAATTCAGCGGTTCCCCATCTCAGCCCAGAAAGCAGGTAGAACAACTTTTGTGGTGCCTTTCAGCTGCCTACCAAGGTAGTGTAAAAACTACCAGGAGAACTCCTGTCTGGCACCTTCCCCGGTGGAGTTGTGCATGGGGTGTGTTTGGAACATTTTGTCACCGGCCGACTCCAAAATTCAGCGGTTCCCCATCTCAGCCCAGAAAGCAGGTAGAACAACTTTTGTGGTGTCTTTCAGATGCCTACTGGAGCAATGTAAAAACTACCAGGAGAACTCCTGTCTTGCACCTTCCCCGGTGGAGTTGTGCATGGGGTGTGTTTGGAACATTTTGTCACCGGCCGACTCCAAAATTCAGCGGTTCCCCATCTCAGCCCAGAAAGCAGGAAGAACAACTTTTGTGGTGTCTTTCAGGTTCCTACCAAGGTAGTGTAAAAACTACTAAGAGAACTCCTGTCTGGCACCTTCCCCGGTGGAGTTGTGCCGGGGGGTGTTTTTGGAACATTTTGTCACCGGCCGACTCCAAAATTCAGCGGTTCCCCATCTCAGCCCAGAAAGCAGGTAGAACAACTTTTGTGGTGTCTTTCAGATGCCTACCGGAGCAGTGTAAAAACTACCAGGAGAACTCCTGTCTGGCACCTTCCCCGGTGGAGTTGTGCATGGGGTGTGTTTGGAACATTTTGTCACCGGCCGACTCCAAAATTCAGCGGTTCCCCATCTCAGCCCAGAAAGCAGGTAGAACAACTTTTGTGGTGCCTTTCAGCTGCCTACCAAGGTAGTGTAAAAACTACTAAGAGAACTCCTGTCTGGCACCTTCCCCGGTGGAGTTGTGCCGGGGGGTGTGTTTGGAACATTTTGTCACCGGCCGAGTCCAAAATTCAGCGGTTCCCCATCTCAGCCCAGAAAGCAGGTAGAACAACTTTTGTGGTGTCTTTCAGATGCCTACCGGAGCAGTGTAAAAACTACCAGGAGAACTCCTGTCTGGCACCTTCGCTAGTGGAGTTGTGCATGGGGTGTGTTTGGAACATTTTGTCACCGGCCGACTCCAAAATTCAGCGGTTCCCCATCTCAGCCCAGAAAGCAGGTAGAACAACTTTTGTGGTGTCTTTCAGATGCCTACCAAGGTAGTGTAAAAACTACCAGGAGAACTCCTGTCTGGCACCTTCCCCGGTGGAGTTGTGCATGGGGTGTGTTTGGAACATTTTGTCACCGGCCGACTCCAAAATTCAGCGGTTCCCCATCTCAGCCCAGAAAGCAGGTAGAACAACTTTTGTGGTGTCTTTCAGATGCCTACCGGAGCAGTGTAAAAACTACCAGGAGAACTCCTGTCTGGCACCTTCCCCGGTGGAGTTGTGCATGGGGTGTGTTTGGAACATTTTGTCACCGGCCGACTCCAAAATTCAGCGGTTCCCCATCTCAGCCCAGAAAGCAGGTAGAACAACTTTTGTGGTGCCTTTCAGCTGCCTACCAAGGTAGTGTAAAAACTACCAGGAGAACTCCTGCCTGGCACCTTCCCCGGTGGAGTTGTGCATGGGGTGTGTTTGGAACATTTTGTCACCGGCCGACTCCAAAATTCAGCGGTTCCCCATCTCAGCCCAGAAAGCAGGTAGAACAACTTTTGTGGTGTCTTTCAGATGCCTACCGGAGCAATGTAAAAACTACCAGGAGAACTCCTGTCTGGCACCTTCCCCGGTGGAGTTGTGCATGGGGTGTGTTTGGAACATTTTGTCACCGGCCGACTCCAAAATTCAGCGGTTCCCCATCTCAGCCCAGAAAGCAGGAAGAACAACTTTTGTGGTGTCTTTCAGGTTCCTACCAAGGTAGTGTAAAAACTACTAAGAGAACTCCTGTCTGGCACCTTCCCCGGTGGAGTTGTGCCGGGGGGTGTTTTTGGAACATTTTGTCACCGGCCGACTCCAAAATTCAGCGGTTCCCCATCTCAGCCCAGAAAGCAGGTAGAACAACTTTTGTGGTGTCTTTCAGATGCCTACCGGAGCAGTGTAAAAACTACCAGGAGAACTCCTGTCTGGCACCTTCCCCGGTGGAGTTGTGCATGGGGTGTGTTTGGAACATTATGTCACCGGCCGACTCCAAAATTCAGCGGTTCCCCATCTCAGCCCAGAAAGCAGGAAGAACAACTTTTGTGGTGTCTTTCAGGTTCCTACCAAGGTAGTGTAAAAACTACTAAGAGAACTCCTGTCTGGCACCTTCCCCGGTGGAGTTGTGCATGGGGTGTGTTTGGAACATTTTGTCACCAGCCGAGTCCAAAATTCAGCGGTTCCCCATCTCAGCCCAGAAAGCAGGTAGAACAACTTTTGTGGTGTCTTTCAGATGCCTACCGGAGCAGTGTAAAAACTACCAGGAGAACTCCTGTCTGGCACCTTCGCTAGTGGAGTTGTGCATGGGGTGTGTTTGGAACATTTTGTCACCAGCCGACTCCAAAATTCAGCGGTTCCCCATCTCAGCCCAGAAAGCAGGTAGAACAACTTTTGTGGTGTCTTTCAGATGCCTACCGGAGCAATGTAAAAACTACCAGGAGAACTCCTGTCTGGCACCTTCCCCGGTGGAGTTGTGCATGGGGTGTGTTTGGAACATTTTGTCACCGGCCGACTCCAAAATTCAGCGGTTCCCCATCTCAGCCCAGAAAGCAGGAAGAACAACTTTTGTGGTGCCTTTCAGGTTCCTACCAAGGCAGTGTAAAAACTATTAAGAGAACTCCTGTCTGGCACCTTCCCCGGTGGAGTTGTGCCGGGGGGTGTTTTTGGAACATTTTGTCACCGGCTGACTCCAAAATTCAGCGGTTCCCCATCTCAGCCCAGAAAGCAGGTAGAACAACTTTTGTGGTGCCTTTCAGATGCCTACCGGAGCAGTGTAAAAACTACCAGGAGAACTCCTGCCTGGCACCTTCCCCGGTGGAGTTGTGCATGGGGTGTGTTTGGAACATTTTGTCACCGGCCGACTCCAAAATTCAGCGGTTCCCCATCTCAGCCCAGAAAGCAGGTAGAACAACTTTTGTGGTGTCTTTCAGATGCCTACCAAGGTAGTGTAAAAACTACCAGGAGAACTCCTGTCTGGCACCTTCCCCGGTGGAGTTGTGCCGGGGGGTGTGTTTGGAACATTTTGTCACCGGCCGACTCCAAAATTCAGCGGTTCCCCATCTCAGCCCAGAAAGCAGGTAGAACAACTTTTGTGGTGTCTTTCAGATGCCTACCGGAGCAGTGTAAAAACTACCAGGAGAACTCCTGTCTGGCACCTTCCCCGGTGGAGTTGTGCATGGGGTGTGTTTGGAACATTTTGTCACCGGCCGACTCCAAAATTCAGCGGTTCCCCATCTCAGCCCAGAAAGCAGGTAGAACAACTTTTGTGGTGTCTTTCAGATGCCTACCAAGGTAGTGTAAAAACTACCAGGAGAACTCCTGTCTGGCACCTTCCCCGGTGGAGTTGTGCATGGGGTGTGTTTGGAACATTTTGTCACCGGCCGACTCCAAAATTCAGCGGTTCCCCATCTCAGCCCAGAAAGCAGGTAGAACAACTTTTGTGGTGTCTTTCAGATGCCTACTGGAGCAATGTAAAAACTACCAGGAGAACTCCTGTCTTGCACCTTCCCCGGTGGAGTTGTGCATGGGGTGTGTTTGGAACATTTTGTCACCGGCCGAGTCCAAAATTCAGCGGTTCCCCATCTCAGCCCAGAAAGCAGGAAGAACAACTTTTGTGGTGTCTTTCAGGTTCCTACCAAGGTAGTGTAAAAACTACTAAGAGAACTCCTGTCTGGCACCTTCCCCGGTGGAGTTGTGCCGGGGGGTGCTTTTGGAACATTTTGTCACCGGCCGACTCCAAAATTCAGCGGTTCCCCATCTCAGCCCAGAAAGCAGGTAGAACAACTTTTGTGGTGTCTTTCAGATGCCTACCGGAGCAGTGTAAAAACTACCAGGAGAACTCCTGTCTGGCACCTTCCCCGGTGGAGTTGTGCATGGGGTGTGTTTGGAACATTTTGTCACCGGCCGACTCCAAAATTCAGCGGTTCCCCATCTCAGCCCAGAAAGCAGGAAGAACAACTTTTGTGGTGTCTTTCAGGTTCCTACCAAGGTAGTGTAAAAACTACTAAGAGAACTCCTGTCTGGCACCTTCCCCGGTGGAGTTGTGCCGGGGGGTGTTTTTGGAACATTTTGTCACCGGCCGACTCCAAAATTCAGCGGTTCCCCATCTCAGCCCAGAAAGCAGGTAGAACAACTTTTGTGGTGTCTTTCAGATGCCTACCGGAGCAGTGTAAAAACTACCAGGAGAACTCCTGTCTGGCACCTTCCCCGGTGGAGTTGTGCATGGGGTGTGTTTGGAACATTTTGTCACCGGCCGACTCCAAAATTCAGCGGTTCCCCATCTCAGCCCAGAAAGCAGGAAGAACAACTTTTGTGGTGTCTTTCAGGTTCCTACCAAGGTAGTGTAAAAACTACTAAGAGAACTCCTGTCTGGCACCTTCCCCGGTGGAGTTGTGCATGGGGTGTGTTTGGAACATTTTGTCACCGGCCGACTCCAAAATTCAGCGGTTCCCCATCTCAGCCCAGAAAGCAGGTAGAACAACTTTTGTGGTGTCTTTCAGATGCCTACCGGAGCAATGTAAAAACTACCAGGAGAACTCCTGTCTGGCACCTTCGCTAGTGGAGTTGTGCATGGGGTGTGTTTGGAACATTTTGTCACCGGCCGACTCCAAAATTCAGCGGTTCCCCATCTCAGCCCAGAAAGCAGGAAGAACAACTTTTGTGGTGTCTTTCAGGTTCCTACCAAGGTAGTGTAAAAACTACTAAGAGAACTCCTGTCTGGCACCTTCCCCGGTGGAGTTGTGCCGGGGGGTGTTTTTGGAACATTTTGTCACCGGCCGACTCCAAAATTCAGCGGTTCCCCATCTCAGCCCAGAAAGCAGGTAGAACAACTTTTGTGGTGTCTTTCAGATGCCTACCGGAGCAATGTAAAAACTACCAGGAGAACTCCTGCCTGGCACCTTCCCCGGTGGAGTTGTGCATGGGGTGTGTTTGGAACATTTTGTCACCGGCCGACTCCAAAATTCAGCGGTTCCCCATCTCAGCCCAGAAAGCAGGTAGAACAACTTTTGTGGTGTCTTTCAGATGCCTACCGGAGCAATGTAAAAACTACCAGGAGAACTCCTGCCTGGCACCTTCCCCGGTGGAGTTGTGCATGGGGTGTGTTTGGAACATTTTGTCACCGGCCGAGTCCAAAATTCAGCGGTTCCCCATCTCAGCCCAGAAAGCAGGAAGAACAACTTTTGTGGTGTCTTTCAGGTTCCTACCAAGGTAGTGTAAAAACTACTAAGAGAACTCCTGTCTGGCACCTTCCCCGGTGGAGTTGTGCCGGGGGGTGTTTTTGGAACATTTTGTCACCGGCCGACTCCAAAATTCAGCGGTTCCCCATCTCAGCCCAGAAAGCAGGTAGAACAACTTTTGTGGTGTCTTTCAGATGCCTACCGGAGCAGTGTAAAAACTACCAGGAGAACTCCTGTCTGGCACCTTCCCCGGTGGAGTTGTGCATGGGGTGTGTTTGGAACATTTTGTCACCGGCCGACTCCAAAATTCAGCGGTTCCCCATCTCAGCCCAGAAAGCAGGAAGAACAACTTTTGTGGTGTCTTTCAGGTTCCTACCAAGGTAGTGTAAAAACTACTAAGAGAACTCCTGTCTGGCACCTTCCCCGGTGGAGTTGTGCCGGGGGGTGTGTTTGGAACATTTTGTCACCGGCCGACTCCAAAATTCAGCGGTTCCCCATCTCAGCCCAGAAAGCAGGTAGAACAACTTTTGTGGTGTCTTTCAGATGCCTACCGGAGCAGTGTAAAAACTACCAGGAGAACTCCTGTCTGGCACCTTCCCCGGTGGAGTTGTGCATGGGGTGTGTTTGGAACATTTTGTCACCGGCCGACTCCAAAATTCAGCGGTTCCCCATCTCAGCCCAGAAAGCAGGTAGAACAACTTTTGTGGTGTCTTTCAGATGCCTACTGGAGCAATGTAAAAACTACCAGGAGAACTCCTGTCTGGCACCTTCCCCGGTGGAGTTGTGCATGGGGTGTGTTTGGAACATTTTGTCACCGGCCGACTCCAAAATTCAGCGGTTCCCCATCTCAGCCCAGAAAGCAGGTAGAACAACTTTTGTGGTGTCCTTCTGATGCCTACCGGAGCAATGTAAAAACTACCAGGAGAACTCCTGTCTGGCACCTTCCCCGGTGGAGTTGTGCATGGCGTGTGTTTGGAACATTTTGTCACCGGCCGACTCCAAAATTCAGCGGTTCCCCATCTCAGCCCAGAAAGCAGGAAGAACAACTTTTGTGGTGTCTTTCAGGTTCCTACCAAGGTAGTGTAAAAACTACCAGGAGAACTCCTGTCTGGCACCTTCCCCGGTGGAGTTGTGCCGGGGGGTGTTTTTGGAACATTTTGTCACCGGCCGACTCCAAAATTCAGCGGTTCCCCATCTCAGCCCAGAAAGCAGGTAGAACAACTTTTGTGGTGTCTTTCAGATGCCTACCGGAGCAATGTAAAAACGACCAGGAGAACTCCTGTCTGGCACCTTCCCCGGTGGAGTTGTGCATGGGGTGTGTTTGGAACATTTTGTCACCGGCCGACTCCAAAATTCAGCGGTTCCCCATCTCAGCCCAGAAAGCAGGTAGAACAACTTTTGTGGTGCCTTTCAGGTTCCTACCAAGGCAGTGTAAAAACTACCAGGAGAACTCCTGTCTGGCACCTTCCCCGGTGGAGTTGTGCCAGGGGGTGTTTTTGGAACATTTTGTCACCGGCTGACTCCAAAATTCAGCGGTTCCCCATCTCAGCCCAGAAAGCAGGTAGAACAACTTTTGTGGTGCCTTTCAGATGCCTACCGGAGCAGTGTAAAAACTACCAGGAGAACTCCTGTCTGGCACCTTCCCCGGTGGAGTTGTGCATGGGGTGTGTTTGGAACATTTTGTCACCGGCCGACTCCAAAATTCAGCGGTTCCCCATCTCAGCCCAGAAAGCAGGAAGAACAACTTTTGTGGTGCCTTTCAGCTGCCTACCAAGGTAGTGTAAAAACTACTAAGAGAACTCCTGTCTGGCACCTTCCCCGGTGGAGTTGTGCATGGGGTGTGTTTGGAACATTTTGTCACCGGCCGACTCCAAAATTCAGCGGTTCCCCATCTCAGCCCAGAAAGCAGGAAGAACAACTTTTGTGGTGTCTTTCAGGTTCCTACCAAGGTAGTGTAAAAACTACTAAGAGAACTCCTGTCTGGCACCTTCCCCGGTGGAGTTGTGCCGGGGGGTGTGTTTGGAACATTTTGTCACCGGCCGAGTCCAAAATTCAGCGGTTCCCCATCTCAGCCCAGAAAGAAGGTAGAACAACTTTTGTGGTGTCCTTTTGATGCCTACCGGAGCAATGTAAAAACTACCAACAGAACTCGTCCCTGGCACCTTCCCCGGTGGAGTTGTGCATGGGGTGTGTTTGGAACATTTTGTCACCGGCCGACTCCAAAATTCAGCGGTTCCCCATCTCAGCCCAGAAAGCAGGTAGAACAACTTTTGTGGTGCCTTTCAGCTGCCTACCAAGGTAGTGTAAAAACTACCAGGAGAACTCCTGTCTGGCACCTTCCCCGGTGGAGTTGTGCATGGGGTGTGTTTGGAACATTTTGTCACCGGCCGACTCCAAAATTCAGCGGTTCCCCATCTCAGCCCAGAAAGCAGGTAGAACAACTTTTGTGGTGTCTTTCAGATGCCTACCGGAGCAATGTAAAAACTACCAGGAGAACTCCTGTCTGGCACCTTCCCCGGTGGAGTTGTGCATGGGGTGTGTTTGGAACATTTTGTCACTGGCCGACTCCAAAATTCAGCGGTTCCCCATCTCAGCCCAGAAAGCAGGTAGAACAACTTTTGTGGTGCCTTTCAGCTGCCTACCGGAGCAATGTAAAAACTACCAGGAGAACTCCTGTCTGGCACCTTCCCCGGTGGAGTTGTGCATGGGGTGTGTTTGGAACATTTTGTCACCGGCCGAGTCCAAAATTCAGCGGTTCCCCATCTCAGCCCAGAAAGCAGGAAGAACAACTTTTGTGGTGTCTTTCAGGTTCCTACCAAGGTAGTGTAAAAACTACCAGGAGAACTCCTGTCTGGCACCTTCCCCGGTGGAGTTGTGCCGGGGGGTGTGTTTGGAACATTTTGTCACCGGCCGACTCCAAAATTCAGCGGTTCCCCATCTCAGCCCAGAAAGCAGGTAGAACAACTTTTGTGGTGTCTTTCAGATGCCTACCAAGGTAGTGTAAAAACTACCAGGAGAACTCCTGTCTGGCACCTTCCCCGGTGGAGTTGTGCATGGGGTGTGTTTGGAACATTTTGTCACCGGCCGGCTCCAAAATTCAGCGGTTCCCCATCTCAGCCCAGAAAGCAGGTAGAACAACTTTTGTGGTGTCTTTCAGATGCCTACCGGAGCAATGTAAAAACTACCAGGAGAACTCCTGTCTGGCACCTTCCCCGGTGGAGTTGTGCATGGGGTGTGTTTGGAACATTTTGTCACCGGCCGAGTCCAAAATTCAGCGGTTCCCCATCTCAGCCCAGAAAGCAGGAAGAACAACTTTTGTGGTGTCTTTCAGGTTCCTACCAAGGTAGTGTAAAAACTACTAAGAGAACTCCTGTCTGGCACCTTCCCCGGTGGAGTTGTGCCGGGGGGTGTTTTTGGAACATTTTGTCACCGGCCGACTCCAAAATTCAGCGGTTCCCCATCTCAGCCCAGAAAGCAGGTAGAACAACTTTTGTGGTGTCTTTCAGATGCCTACCGGAGCAATGTAAAAACTACCAGGAGAACTCCTGTCTGGCACCTTCCCCGGTGGAGTTGTGCATGGGGTGTGTTTGGAACGTTTTGTCACCGGCCGACTCCAAAATTCAGCGGTTCCCCATCTCAGCCCAGAAAGCAGGTAGAACAACTTTTGTGGTGCCTTTCAGGTTCCTACCAAGGCAGTGTAAAAACTACTAAGAGAACTCCTGTCTGGCACCTTCCCCGGTGGAGTTGTGCCGGGGGGTGTTTTTGGAACATTTTGTCACCGGCTGACTCCAAAATTCAGCGGTTCCCCATCTCAGCCCAGAAAGCAGGAAGAACAACTTTTGTGGTGCCTTTCAGCTGCCTACCAAGGTAGTGTAAAAACTACTAAGAGAACTCCTGTCTGGCACCTTCCCCGGTGGAGTTGTGCATGGGGTGTGTTTGGAACATTTTGTCACCGGCCGACTCCAAAATTCAGCGGTTCCCCATCTCAGCCCAGAAAGCAGGAAGAACAACTTTTGTGGTGTCTTTCAGGTTCCTACCAAGGTAGTGTAAAAACTACTAAGAGAACTCCTGTCTGGCACCTTCCCCGGTGGAGTTGTGCCGGGGGGTGTGTTTGGAACATTTTGTCACCGGCCGACTCCAAAATTAAGCGGTTCCCCATCTCAGCCCAGAAAGCAGGTAGAACAACTTTTGTGGTGTCTTTCAGATGCCTACCAAGGTAGTGTAAAAACTACCAGGAGAACTCCTGTCTGGCACCTTCCCCGGTGGAGTTGTGCCGGGGGGTGTGTTTGGAACATTTTGTCACCGGCCGACTCCAAAATTCAGCGGTTCCCCATCTCAGCCCAGAAAGCAGGTAGAACAACTTTTGTGGTGTCTTTCAGATGCCTACAGGAGCAATGTAAAAACTACCAGGAGAACTCCTGTCTGGCACCTTCCCCGGTGGAGTTGTGCATGGGGTGTGTTTGGAACATTTTGTCACCGGCCGAGTCCAAAATTCAGCGGTTCCCCATCTCAGCCCAGAAAGCAGGAAGAACAACTTTTGTGGTGTCTTTCAGGTTCCTACCAAGGTAGTGTAAAAACTACTAAGAGAACTCCTGTCTGGCACCTTCCCCGGTGGAGTTGTGCCGGGGGGTGTTTTTGGAACATTTTGTCACCGGCCGACTCCAAAATTCAGCGGTTCCCCATCTCAGCCCAGAAAGCAGGTAGAACAACTTTTGTGGTGTCTTTCAGATGCCTACCGGAGCAGTGTAAAAACTACCAGGAGAACTCCTGTCTGGCACCTTCCCCGGTGGAGTTGTGCATGGGGTGTGTTTGGAACATTTTGTCACCGGCCGACTCCAAAATTCAGCTGTTCCCCATCTCAGCCCAGAAAGCAGGTAGAACAACTTTTGTGGTGTCTTTCAGATGCCTACCGGAGCAATGTAAAAACTACCAGGAGAACTCCTGTCTGGCACCTTCCCCGGTGGAGTTGTGCATGGGGTGTGTTTGGAACATTTTGTCACCGGCCGACTCCAAAATTCAGCGGTTCCCCATCTCAGCCCAGAAAGCAGGTAGAACAACTTTTGTGGTGCCTTTCAGCTGCCTACCAAGGTAGTGTAAAAACTACTAAGAGAACTCCTGTCTGGCACCTTCCCCGGTGGAGTTGTGCATGGGGTGCGTTCGGAACATTTTGTCACCGGCCGACTCCAAAATTCAGCGGTTCCCCATCTCAGCCCAGAAAGCAGGAAGAACAACTTTTGTTGTGTCTTTCAGGTTCCTACCAAGGTAGTGTAAAAACTACTAAGAGAACTCCTGTCTGGCACCTTCCCCGGTGGAGTTGTGCCGGGGGGTGTGTTTGGAACATTTTGTCACCGGCCGACTCCAAAATTCAGCGGTTCCCCATCTCAGCCCAGAAAGCAGGTAGAACAACTTTTGTGGTGTCTTTCAGATGCCTACCGGAGCAATGTAAAAACTACCAGGAGAACTCCTGTCTGGCACCTTCCCCGGTGGAGTTGTGCATGGGGTGTGTTTGGAACATTTTGTCACCGGCCGACTCCAAAATTCAGCGGTTCCCCATCTCAGCCCAGAAAGCAGGTAGAACAACTTTTGTGGTGCCTTTCAGCTGCCTACCGGAGCAATGTAAAAACTACCAGGAGAACTCCTGTCTGGCACCTTCCCCGGTGGAGTTGTGCATGGGGTGTGTTTGGAACATTTTGTCACCGGCCGACTCCAAAATTCAGCGGTTCCCCATCTCAGCCCAGAAAGCAGGAAGAACAACTTTTGTGGTGTCTTTCAGGTTCCTACCAAGGTAGTGTAAAAACTACTAAGAGAACTCCTGTCTGGCACCTTCCCCGGTGGAGTTGTGCCGGGGGGTGTGTTTGGAACATTTTGTCACCGGCCGACTCCAAAATTCAGCGGTTCCCCATCTCAGCCCAGAAAGCAGGTAGAACAACTTTTGTGGTGTCTTTCAGGTTCCTACCAAGGTAGTGTAAAAACTACTAAGAGAACTCCTGTCTGGCACCTTCCCCGGTGGAGTTGTGCATGGGGTGTGTTTGGAACATTTTGTCACCGGCCGAGTCCAAAATTCAGCGGTTCCCCATCTCAGCCCAGAAAGCAGGTAGAACAACTTTTGTGGTGTCTTTCAGATGCCTACCGGAGCAATGTAAAAACTACCAGGAGAACTCCTGTCTGGCACCTTCCCCGGTGGAGTTGTGCCGGGGGGTGTGTTTGGAACATTTTGTCACCGGCCGACTCCAAAATTCAGCGGTTCCCCATCTCAGCCCAGAAAGCAGGTAGAACAACTTTTGTGGTGTCTTTCAGATGCCTACCAAGGTAGTGTAAAAACTACCAGGAGAACTCCTGTCTGGCACCTTCCCCGGTGGAGTTGTGCCGGGGGGTGTGTTTGGAACATTTTGTCACCGGCCGACTCCAAAATTCAGCGGTTCCCCATCTCAGCCCAGAAAGCAGGTAGAACAACTTTTGTGGTGTCTTTCAGATGCCTACCAAGGTAGTGTAAAAACTACTAAGAGAACTCCTGTCTGGCACCTTCCCCGGTGGAGTTGTGCAGGGGGTGTGTTCGGAACATTTTTTCACCGGCCGACTCCAAAATTCAGCGGTTCCCCATCTCAGCCCAGAAAGCAGGAAGAACAACTTTTGTGGTGTCTTTCAGGTTCCTACCAAGGTAGTGTAAAAACTACTAAGAGAACTCCTGTCTGGCACCTTCCCCGGTGGAGTTGTGCCGGGGGGTGTGTTTGGAACATTTTGTCACCGGCCGACTCCAAAATTCAGCGGTTCCCCATCTCAGCCCAGAAAGCAGGTAGAACAACTTTTGTGGTGTCTTTCAGATGCCTACCGGAGCAATGTAAAAACTACCAGGAGAACTCCTGTCTGGCACCTTCCCCGGTGGAGTTGTGCCGGGGGGTGTGTTTGGAACATTTTGTCACCGGCCGACTCCAAAATTCAGCGGTTCCCCATCTCAGCCCAGAAAGCAGGTAGAACAACTTTTGTGGTGTCTTTCAGATGCCTACCAAGGTAGTGTAAAAACTACCAGGAGAACTCCTGTCTGGCACCTTCCCCGGTGGAGTTGTGCATGGGGTGTGTTTGGAACATTTTGTCACCGGCCGAGTCCAAAATTCAGCGGTTCCCCATCTCAGCCCAGAAAGCAGGAAGAACAACTTTTGTGGTGTCTTTCAGCTGCCTACCAAGGTAGTGTAAAAACTACTAAGAGAACTCCTGTCTGGCACCTTCCCCGGTGGAGTTGTGCCGGGGGGTGTGTTTGGAACATTTTGTCACCGGCCGACTCCAAAATTCAGCGGTTCCCCATCTCAGCCCAGAAAGCAGGTAGAACAACTTTTGTGGTGTCTTTCAGCTGCCTACCAGAGCAATGTAAAAACTACCAGGAGAACTCCTGTCTGGCACCTTCCCCGGTGGAGTTGTGCATGGGGTGTGTTTGGAACATTTTGTCACCGGCCGACTCCAAAATTCAGCGGTTTCCCATCTCAGCCCAGAAAGCAGGAAGAACAACTTTTGTGGTGTCTTTCAGATGCCTACCAGAGCAATGTAAAAACTACTAAGAGAACTCCTGTCTGGCACATTCCCCGGTGGAGTTGTGCAGGGGGTGTGTTTGGAACATTTTTTCACCGGCTGACTCCAAAATTCAGCGGTTCCCCATCTCAGCCCAGAAAGCAGGTAGAACAACTTTTGTGGTGTCTTTCAGATGCCTACCAAGGTAGTGTAAAAACTACTAAGAGAACTCCTGTCTGGCACCTTCCCCGGTGGAGTTGTGCATGGGGTGTGTTCGGAACATTTTGTCACCGGCCGACTCCAAAATTCAGCGGTTCCCCATCTCAGCCCAGAAAGCAGGAAGAACAACTTTTGTGGTGTCTTTCAGGTTCCTACCAAGGTAGTGTAAAAACTACTAAGAGAACTCCTGTCTGGCACCTTCCCCGGTGGAGTTGTGCCGGGGGGTGTGTTTGGAACATTTTGTCACCGGCCGACTCCAAAATTCAGCGGTTCCCCATCTCAGCCCAGAAAGCAGGTAGAACAACTTTTGTGGTGTCTTTCAGATGCCTACCGGAGCAATGTAAAAACTACCAGGAGAACTCCTGTCTGGCACCTTCCCCGGTGGAGTTGTGCCGGGGGGTGTGTTTGGAACATTTTGTCACCGGCCGACTCCAAAATTCAGCGGTTCCCCATCTCAGCCCAGAAAGCAGGAAGAACAACTTTTGTGGTGTCTTTCAGATGCCTACCAAGGTAGTGTAAAAACTACCAGGAGAACTCCTGTCTGGCACCTTCCCCGGTGGAGTTGTGCATGGGGTGTGTTTGGAACATTTTGTCACCGGCCGAGTCCAAAATTCAGCGGTTCCCCATCTCAGCCCAGAAAGCAGGTAGAACAACTTTTGTGGTGCCTTTCAGCTGCCTACCAAGGTAGTGTAAAAACTACTAAGAGAACTCCTGTCTGGCACCTTCCCCGGTGGAGTTGTGCCGGGGGGTGTTTTTGGAACATTTTGTCACCGGCCGACTCCAAAATTCAGCGGTTCCCCATCTCAGCCCAGAAAGCAGGTAGAACAACTTTTGTGGTGTCTTTCAGATGCCTACCGGAGCAGTGTAAAAACTACCAGGAGAACTCCTGTCTGGCACCTTCCCCGGTGGAGTTGTGCATGGGGTGTGTTTGGAACATTTTGTCACCGGCCGACTCCAAAATTCAGCGGTTCCCCATCTCAGCCCAGAAAGCAGGTAGAACAACTTTTGTGGTGTCTTTCAGATGCCTACCAGAGCAATGCAAAAACTACCAGGAGAACTCCTGTCTGGCACCTTCCCCGGTGGAGTTGTGCATGGGGTGTGTTTGGAACATTTTGTCACCAGCCGAGTCCAAAATTCAGCGGTTCCCCATCTCAGCCCAGAAAGCAGGTAGAACAACTTTTGTGGTGTCTTTCAGATGCCTACCAAGGTAGTGTAAAAACTACCAAGAGAACTCCTGCCTGGCACCTTCCCCGGTGGAGTTGTGCATGGGGTGTCTTTGGAACATTTTGTCACCGGCCGAGTCCAAAATTCAGCGATTCCCCATCTCAGCCCAGAAAGCAGGAAGAACAACTTTTGTGGTGTCCTTTTGATGCCTACAGGAGCAATGTAAAAACTACCAACAGAACTCGTCCCTGGCACCTTCGCTAGTGGAGTTGTGCATGGGGTGTGTTTGGAACATTTTGTCACCGGCCGACTCCAAAATTCAGCGGTTCCCCATCTCAGCCCAGAAAGCAGGTAGAACAACTTTTGTGGTGTCTTTCAGATGCCTACCGGAGCAATGTAAAAACTACCAGGAGAACTCCTGTCTGGCACCTTCCCCGGTGGAGTTGTGCATCGGCGTGTTCGGAACATTTTGTCACCAGCCGAGTCCAAAAATTCAGCGGTTCCCCATCTCAGCCCAGAAAGCAGGTAGAACAACTTTTGTGGTGCCTTTCAGATGCCTACCAAGGTAGTGTAAAAACTACTAAGAGAACTCCTGTCTGACACCTTCCCCGGTGGAGTTGTGCATGGGGTGTGTTTGGAACATTTTGTCACCAGCCGAATCCAAAATTCAGCGGTTCCCCATCTCAGCCCAGAAAGCAGGTAGAACAACTTTTGTGGTGCCTTTCAGGTGCCTACCAAGGTAGTGTAAAAACTACCAGGAGAACTCCTGTCTGGCACCTTCCCCGGTGGAGTTGTGCATGGGGTGTGTTTGGAACATTTTGTCACCGGCCGACTCCAAAATTCAGCGGTTCCCCATCTCAGCCCAGAAAGCAGGTAGAACAACTTTTGTGGTGCCTTTCAGCTGCCTACCAAGGTAGTGTAAAAACTACCAGGAGAACTCCTGTCTGGCACCTTCGCTAGTGGAGTTGTGCAGGGGGTGTGTTTGGAACATTTTTTCACCGGCTGACTCCAAAATTCAGCGGTTCCCCATCTCAGCCCAGAAAGCAGGTAGAACAACTTTTGTGGTGCCTTTCAGCTGCCTACCGGAGCAATGTAAAAACTACCAGGAGAACTCCTGTCTGGCACCTTCCCCGGTGGAGTTGTGCATGGGGTGTCTTTGGAACATTTTGTCACCGGCCGAGTCCAAAATTCAGCTGTTCCCCATCTCAGCCCAGAAAGCAGGTAGAACAACTTTTGTGGTGCCTTTCAGCTTGCTACCAAGGTAGTGTAAAAACTACCAAGAGAACTCCTGCCTGGCACCTTCCCCGGTGGAGTTGTGCATGGGGTGTGTTTGGAACATTTTGTCACCAGCCGAGTCCAAAATTCAGCAGTTCCCCATCTCAGCCCAGAAAGCAGGTAGAACAACTTTTGTGGTGCCTTTCAAATGCCTACCAAGGTAGTGTAAAAACTACCAAGAGAACTCCTGCCTGGCACCTTCCCCGGTGGAGTTGTGCATGGGGTGTCTTTGGAACATTTTGTCACCGGCCGAGTCCAAAATTCAGCGGTTCCCCATCTCAGCCCAGAAAGCAGGAAGAACAACTTTTGTGGTGTCCTTTTGATGCCTACAGGAGCAATGTAAAAACTACCAACAGAACTCGTCCCTGGCACCTTCGCTAGTGGAGTTGTGCATGGGGTGTGTTTGGAACATTTTGTCACCGGCCGAGTCCAAAATTCAGCGGTTCCCCATCTCAGCCCAGAAAGCAGGTAGAACAACTTTTGTGGTGTCTTTCAGATGCCTACCGGAGCAATGTAAAAACTACCAACAGAACTCGTCCCTGGCACCTTCGCTAGTGGAGTTGTGCATGGGGTGTATTTATTAAAATTTTGTCACCGGCCGACTCCAAAATTCAGTGGTTCCCCATCTCAGCCCAGAAAGCAGGTAGAACAACTTTTGTGGTGTCTTTCAGATGCCTACCAAGGTAGTGTAAAAACTACCAGGAGAACTCCTGTCTGGCACCTTCCCCGGTGGAGTTGTGCATGGGGTGTGTTTGGAACATTTTGTCACCGGCCGACTCCAAAATTCAGCGGTTCCCCATCTCAGCCCAGAAAGCAGGTAGAACAACTTTTGTGGTGTCTTTCAGATGCCTACAGGAGCAATGTAAAAACTACCAGGAGAACTCCTGTCTGGCACCTTCCCCGGTGGAGTTGTGCATGGGGTGTGTTTGGAACATTTTGTCACCGGCCGACTCCAAAATTCAGCGGTTCCCCATCTCAGCCCAGAAAGCAGGAAGAACAACTTTTGTGCTGTCTTTCAGGTTCCTACCAAGGTAGTGTAAAAACTACCAGGAGAACTCCTGTCTGGCACCTTCCCCGGTGGAGTTGTGCATGGGGTGTGTTTGGAACATTTTGTCACCGGCCGACTCCAAAATTCAGCGGTTCCCCATCTCAGCCCAGAAAGCAGGTAGAACAACTTTTGTGGTGTCTTTCAGATGCCTACCGGAGCAGTGTAAAAACTACCAGGAGAACTCCTGTCTGGCACCTTCCCCGGTGGAGTTGTGCATGGGGTGTGTTTGGAACATTTTGTCACCGGCCGACTCCAAAATTCAGCTGTTCCCCATCTCAGCCCAGAAAGCAGGTAGAACAACTTTTGTGGTGTCTTTCAGATGCCTACCGGAGCAATGTAAAAACTACCAGGAGAACTCCTGTCTGGCACCTTCCCCGGTGGAGTTGTGCATGGGGTGTGTTTGGAACATTTTGTCACCGGCCGACTCCAAAATTCAGCGGTTCCCCATCTCAGCCCAGAAAGCAGGTAGAACAACTTTTGTGGTGCCTTTCAGCTGCCTACCAAGGTAGTGTAAAAACTACTAAGAGAACTCCTGTCTGGCACCTTCCCCGGTGGAGTTGTGCATGGGGTGCGTTCGGAACATTTTGTCACCGGCCGACTCCAAAATTCAGCGGTTCCCCATCTCAGCCCAGAAAGCAGGAAGAACAACTTTTGTGGTGTCTTTCAGGTTCCTACCAAGGTAGTGTAAAAACTACTAAGAGAACTCCTGTCTGGCACCTTCCCCGGTGGAGTTGTGCCGGGGGGTGTGTTTGGAACATTTTGTCACCAGCCGACTCCAAAATTCAGCGGTTCCCCATCTCAGCCCAGAAAGCAGGTAGAACAACTTTTGTGGTGTCTTTCAGATGCCTACCGGAGCAATGTAAAAACTACCAGGAGAACTCCTGTCTGGCACCTTCCCCGGTGGAGTTGTGCATGGGGTGTGTTTGGAACATTTTGTCACCGGCCGACTCCAAAATTCAGCGGTTCCCCATCTCAGCCCAGAAAGCAGGTAGAACAACTTTTGTGGTGCCTTTCAGCTGCCTACCGGAGCAATGTAAAAACTACCAGGAGAACTCCTGTCTGGCACCTTCCCCGGTGGAGTTGTGCATGGGGTGTGTTTGGAACATTTTGTCACCGGCCGACTCCAAAATTCAGCGGTTCCCCATCTCAGCCCAGAAAGCAGGTAGAACAACTTTTGTGGTGTCTTTCAGATGCCTACCGGAGCAATGTAAAAACTACCAGGAGAACTCCTGTCTGGCACCTTCCCCGGTGGAGTTGTGCATGGGGTGTGTCTGGAACATTTTGTCACCGGCCGACTCCAAAATTCAGCGGTTCCCCATCTCAGCCCAGAAAGCAGGAAGAACAACTTTTGTGGTGTCTTTCAGGTTCCTACCAAGGTAGTGTAAAAACTACTAAGAGAACTCCTGTCTGGCACCTTCCCCGGTGGAGTTGTGCCGGGGGGTGTGTTTGGAACATTTTGTCACCGGCCGACTCCAAAATTCAGCGGTTCCCCATCTCAGCCCAGAAAGCAGGTAGAACAACTTTTGTGGTGTCTTTCAGATGCCTACCGGAGCAATGTAAAAACTACCAGGAGAACTCCTGTCTGGCACCTTCCCCGGTGGAGTTGTGCATGGGGTGTGTTTGGAACATTTTGTCACCGGCCGACTCCAAAATTCAGCGGTTCCCCATCTCAGCCCAGAAAGCAGGTAGAACAACTTTTGTGGTGCCTTTCAGCTGCCTACCAAGGTAGTGTAAAAACTACTAAGAGAACTCCTGTCTGGCACCTTCCCCGGTGGAGTTGTGCATGGGGTGTGTTTGGAACATTTTGTCACCGGCCGACTCCAAAATTCAGCGGTTCCCCATCTCAGCCCAGAAAGCAGGAAGAACAACTTTTGTGGTGTCTTTCAGGTTCCTACCAAGGTAGTGTAAAAACTACTAAGAGAACTCCTGTCTGGCACCTTCCCCGGTGGAGTTGTGCCGGGGGGTGTGTTTGGAACATTTTGTCACCGGCCGACTCCAAAATTCAGCGGTTCCCCATCTCAGCCCAGAAAGCAGGTAGAACAACTTTTGTGGTGTCTTTCAGATGCCTACCGGAGCAATGTAAAAACTACCAGGAGAACTCCTGTCTGGCACCTTCCCCGGTGGAGTTGTGCCGGGGGGTGTGTTTGGAACATTTTGTCACCGGCCGACTCCAAAATTCAGCGGTTCCCCATCTCAGCCCAGAAAGCAGGTAGAACAACTTTTGTGGTGTCTTTCAGATGCCTACCAAGGTAGTGTAAAAACTACCAGGAGAACTCCTGTCTGGCACCTTCCCCGGTGGAGTTGTGCATGGGGTGTGTTTGGAACATTTTGTCACCGGCCGAGTCCAAAATTCAGCGGTTCCCCATCTCAGCCCAGAAAGCAGGTAGAACAACTTTTGTGGTGTCTTTCAGGTTCCTACCAAGGTAGAGTAAAAACAACTAAGAGAACTCCTGTCTGGCACCTTCCCCGGTGGAGTTGTGCATGGGGTGTGTTCGGAACATTTTGTCACCGGCCGACTCCAAAATTCAGCGGTTCCCCATCTCAGCCCAGAAAGCAGGAAGAACAACTTTTGTGGTGTCTTTCAGGTTCCTACCAAGGTAGTGTAAAAACTACTAAGAGAACTCCTGTCTGGCACCTTCCCCGGTGGAGTTGTGCCGGGGGGTGTGTTTGGAACATTTTGTCACCGGCCGACTCCAAAATTCAGCGGTTCCCCATCTCAGCCCAGAAAGCAGGTAGAACAACTTTTGTGGTGTCTTTCAGATGCCTACCGGAGCAATGTAAAAACTACCAAGAGAACTCCTGCCTGGCACCTTCCCCGGTGGAGTTGTGCATGGGGTGTGTTTGGAACATTTTGTCACCAGCCGAGTCCAAAATTCAGCAGTTCCCCATCTCAGCCCAGAAAGCAGGTAGAACAACTTTTTTGGTGCCTTTCAAATGCCTACCAAGGTAGTGTAAAAACTACCAAGAGAACTCCTGCCTGGCACCTTCCCCGGTGGAGTTGTGCATGGGGTGTCTTTGGAACATTTTGTCACCGGCCGAGTCCAAAATTCAGCGGTTCCCCATCTCAGCCCAGAAAGCAGGAAGAACAACTTTTGTGGTGTCCTTTTGATGCCTACAGGAGCAATGTAAAAACTACCAACAGAACTCGTCCCTGGCACCTTCGCTAGTGGAGTTGTGCATGGGGTGTGTTTGGAACATTTTGTCACCGGCCGAGTCCAAAATTCAGCGGTTCCCCATCTCAGCCCAGAAAGCAGGTAGAACAACTTTTGTGGTGTCTTTCAGATGCCTACCGGAGCAATGTAAAAACTACCAACAGAACTCGTCCCTGGCACCTTCGCTAGTGGAGTTGTGCATGGGGTGTATTTATTAAAATTTTGTCACCGGCCGACTCCAAAATTCAGTGGTTCCCCATCTCAGCCCAGAAAGCAGGTAGAACAACTTTTGTGGTGTCTTTCAGATGCCTACCAAGGTAGTGTAAAAACTACCAGGAGAACTCCTGTCTGGCACCTTCCCCGGTGGAGTTGTGCATGGGGTGTGTTTGGAACATTTTGTCACCGGCCGACTCCAAAATTCAGCGGTTCCCCATCTCAGCCCAGAAAGCAGGTAGAACAACTTTTGTGGTGTCTTTCAGATGCCTACAGGAGCAATGTAAAAACTACCAGGAGAACTCCTGTCTGGCACCTTCCCCGGTGGAGTTGTGCATGGGGTGTGTTTGGAACATTTTGTCACCGGCCGACTCCAAAATTCAGCGGTTCCCCATCTCAGCCCAGAAAGCAGGAAGAACAACTTTTGTGCTGTCTTTCAGGTTCCTACCAAGGTAGTGTAAAAACTACTAAGAGAACTCCTGTCTGGCACCTTCCCCGGTGGAGTTGTGCCGGGGGGTGTGTTTGGAACATTTTGTCACCGGCCGACTCCAAAATTCAGCGGTTCCCCATCTCAGCCCAGAAAGCAGGTAGAACAACTTTTGTGGTGTCTTTCAGATGCCTACCGGAGCAGTGTAAAAACTACCAGGAGAACTCCTGTCTGGCACCTTCCCCGGTGGAGTTGTGCATGGGGTGTGTTTGGAACATTTTGTCACCGGCCGACTCCAAAATTCAGCTGTTCCCCATCTCAGCCCAGAAAGCAGGTAGAACAACTTTTGTGGTGTCTTTCAGATGCCTACCAAGGTAGTGTAAAAACTACCAGGAGAACTCCTGTCTGGCACCTTCCCCGGTGGAGTTGTGCATGGGGTGTGTTTGGAACATTTTGTCACCGGCCGGCTCCAAAATTCAGCGGTTCCCCATCTCAGCCCAGAAAGCAGGTAGAACAACTTTTGTGGTGCCTTTCAGCTGCCTACCAAGGTAGTGTAAAAACTACTAAGAGAACTCCTGTCTGGCACCTTCCCCGGTGGAGTTGTGCATGGGGTGCGTTCGGAACATTTTGTCACCGGCCGACTCCAAAATTCAGCGGTTCCCCATCTCAGCCCAGAAAGCAGGAAGAACAACTTTTGTGGTGTCTTTCAGGTTCCTACCAAGGTAGTGTAAAAACTACTAAGAGAACTCCTGTCTGGCACCTTCCCCGGTGGAGTTGTGCCGGGGGGTGTGTTTGGAACATTTTGTCACCAGCCGACTCCAAAATTCAGCGGTTCCCCATCTCAGCCCAGAAAGCAGGTAGAACAACTTTTGTGGTGTCTTTCAGATGCCTACCGGAGCAATGTAAAAACTACCAGGAGAACTCCTGTCTGGCACCTTCCCCGGTGGAGTTGTGCATGGGGTGTGTTTGGAACATTTTGTCACCGGCCGACTCCAAAATTCAGCGGTTCCCCATCTCAGCCCAGAAAGCAGGTAGAACAACTTTTGTGGTGCCTTTCAGCTGCCTACCGGAGCAATGTAAAAACTACCAGGAGAACTCCTGTCTGGCACCTTCCCCGGTGGAGTTGTGCATGGGGTGTGTTTGGAACATTTTGTCACCGGCCGACTCCAAAATTCAGCGGTTCCCCATCTCAGCCCAGAAAGCAGGTAGAACAACTTTTGTGGTGTCTTTCAGATGCCTACCGGAGCAATGTAAAAACTACCAGGAGAACTCCTGTCTGGCACCTTCCCCGGTGGAGTTGTGCATGGGGTGTGTCTGGAACATTTTGTCACCGGCCGACTCCAAAATTCAGCGGTTCCCCATCTCAGCCCAGAAAGCAGGAAGAACAACTTTTGTGGTGTCTTTCAGGTTCCTACCAAGGTAGTGTAAAAACTACTAAGAGAACTCCTGTCTGGCACCTTCCCCGGTGGAGTTGTGCCGGGGGGTGTGTTTGGAACATTTTGTCACCGGCCGACTCCAAAATTCAGCGGTTCCCCATCTCAGCCCAGAAAGCAGGTAGAACAACTTTTGTGGTGTCTTTCAGATGCCTACCGGAGCAATGTAAAAACTACCAGGAGAACTCCTGTCTGGCACCTTCCCCGGTGGAGTTGTGCATGGGGTGTGTTTGGAACATTTTGTCACCGGCCGACTCCAAAATTCAGCGGTTCCCCATCTCAGCCCAGAAAGCAGGTAGAACAACTTTTGTGGTGCCTTTCAGCTGCCTACCAAGGTAGTGTAAAAACTACTAAGAGAACTCCTGTCTGGCACCTTCCCCGGTGGAGTTGTGCATGGGGTGTGTTTGGAACATTTTGTCACCGGCCGACTCCAAAATTCAGCGGTTCCCCATCTCAGCCCAGAAAGCAGGAAGAACAACTTTTGTGGTGTCTTTCAGGTTCCTACCAAGGTAGTGTAAAAACTACTAAGAGAACTCCTGTCTGGCACCTTCCCCGGTGGAGTTGTGCCGGGGGGTGTGTTTGGAACATTTTGTCACCGGCCGACTCCAAAATTCAGCGGTTCCCCATCTCAGCCCAGAAAGCAGGTAGAACAACTTTTGTGGTGTCTTTCAGATGCCTACCGGAGCAATGTAAAAACTACCAGGAGAACTCCTGTCTGGCACCTTCCCCGGTGGAGTTGTGCCGGGGGGTGTGTTTGGAACATTTTGTCACCGGCCGACTCCAAAATTCAGCGGTTCCCCATCTCAGCCCAGAAAGCAGGTAGAACAACTTTTGTGGTGTCTTTCAGATGCCTACCAAGGTAGTGTAAAAACTACCAGGAGAACTCCTGTCTGGCACCTTCCCCGGTGGAGTTGTGCATGGGGTGTGTTTGGAACATTTTGTCACCGGCCGAGTCCAAAATTCAGCGGTTCCCCATCTCAGCCCAGAAAGCAGGTAGAACAACTTTTGTGGTGTCTTTCAGGTTCCTACCAAGGTAGTGTAAAAACTACTAAGAGAACTCCTGTCTGGCACCTTCCCCGGTGGAGTTGTGCATGGGGTGTGTTCGGAACATTTTGTCACCGGCCGACTCCAAAATTCAGCGGTTCCCCATCTCAGCCCAGAAAGCAGGAAGAACAACTTTTGTGGTGTCTTTCAGGTTCCTACCAAGGTAGTGTAAAAACTACTAAGAGAACTCCTGTCTGGCACCTTCCCCGGTGGAGTTGTGCCGGGGGGTGTGTTTGGAACATTTTGTCACCGGCCGACTCCAAAATTCAGCGGTTCCCCATCTCAGCCCAGAAAGCAGGTAGAACAACTTTTGTGGTGTCTTTCAGATGCCTACCGGAGCAATGTAAAAACTACCAAGAGAACTCCTGCCTGGCACCTTCCCCGGTGGAGTTGTGCATGGGGTGTGTTTGGAACATTTTGTCACCAGCCGAGTCCAAAATTCAGCAGTTCCCCATCTCAGCCCAGAAAGCAGGTAGAACAACTTTTTTGGTGCCTTTCAAATGCCTACCAAGGTAGTGTAAAAACTACCAAGAGAACTCCTGCCTGGCACCTTCCCCGGTGGAGTTGTGCATGGGGTGTCTTTGGAACATTTTGTCACCGGCCGAGTCCAAAATTCAGCGGTTCCCCATCTCAGCCCAGAAAGCAGGAAGAACAACTTTTGTGGTGTCCTTTTGATGCCTACAGGAGCAATGTAAAAACTACCAACAGAACTCGTCCCTGGCACCTTCGCTAGTGGAGTTGTGCATGGGGTGTGTTTGGAACATTTTGTCACCGGCCGAGTCCAAAATTCAGCGGTTCCCCATCTCAGCCCAGAAAGCAGGTAGAACAACTTTTGTGGTGTCTTTCAGATGCCTACCGGAGCAATGTAAAAACTACCAACAGAACTCGTCCCTGGCACCTTCGCTAGTGGAGTTGTGCATGGGGTGTATTTATTAAAATTTTGTCACCGGCCGACTCCAAAATTCAGTGGTTCCCCATCTCAGCCCAGAAAGCAGGTAGAACAACTTTTGTGGTGTCTTTCAGATGCCTACCAAGGTAGTGTAAAAACTATTAAGAGAACTCCTGTCTGGCACCTTCCCCGGTGGAGTTGTGCATGGGGTGTGTTTGGAACATTTTGTCACCGGCCGACTCCAAAATTCAGCGGTTCCCCATCTCAGCCCAGAAAGCAGGTAGAACAACTTTTGTGGTGTCTTTCAGATGCCTACAGGAGCAATGTAAAAACTACCAGGAGAACTCCTGTCTGGCACCTTCCCCGGTGGAGTTGTGCATGGGGTGTGTTTGGAACATTTTGTCACCGGCCGACTCCAAAATTCAGCGGTTCCCCATCTCAGCCCAGAAAGCAGGAAGAACAACTTTTGTGCTGTCTTTCAGGTTCCTACCAAGGTAGTGTAAAAACTACTAAGAGAACTCCTGTCTGGCACCTTCCCCGGTGGAGTTGTGCCGGGGGGTGTGTTTGGAACATTTTGTCACCGGCCGACTCCAAAATTCAGCGGTTCCCCATCTCAGCCCAGAAAGCAGGTAGAACAACTTTTGTGGTGTCTTTCAGATGCCTACCGGAGCAGTGTAAAAACTACCAGGAGAACTCCTGTCTGGCACCTTCCCCGGTGGAGTTGTGCATGGGGTGTGTTTGGAACATTTTGTCACCGGCCGACTCCAAAATTCAGCTGTTCCCCATCTCAGCCCAGAAAGCAGGTAGAACAACTTTTGTGGTGTCTTTCAGATGCCTACCGGAGCAATGTAAAAACTACCAGGAGAACTCCTGTCTGGCACCTTCCCCGGTGGAGTTGTGCATGGGGTGTGTTTGGAACATTTTGTCACCGGCCGACTCCAAAATTCAGCGGTTCCCCATCTCAGCCCAGAAAGCAGGTAGAACAACTTTTGTGGTGCCTTTCAGCTGCCTACCAAGGTAGTGTAAAAACTACTAAGAGAACTCCTGTCTGGCACCTTCCCCGGTGGAGTTGTGCATGGGGTGCGTTCGGAACATTTTGTCACCGGCCGACTCCAAAATTCAGCGGTTCCCCATCTCAGCCCAGAAAGCAGGAAGAACAACTTTTGTGGTGTCTTTCAGGTTCCTACCAAGGTAGTGTAAAAACTACTAAGAGAACTCCTGTCTGGCACCTTCCCCGGTGGAGTTGTGCCGGGGGGTGTGTTTGGAACATTTTGTCACCGGCCGACTCCAAAATTCAGCGGTTCCCCATCTCAGCCCAGAAAGCAGGTAGAACAACTTTTGTGGTGTCTTTCAGATGCCTACCGGAGCAATGTAAAAACTACCAGGAGAACTCCTGTCTGGCACCTTCCCCGGTGGAGTTGTGCATGGGGTGTGTTTGGAACATTTTGTCACCGGCCGAGTCCAAAATTCAGCGGTTCCCCATCTCAGCCCAGAAAGCAGGTAGAACAACTTTTGTGGTGCCTTTCAGCTGCCTACCGGAGCAATGTAAAAACTACCAGGAGAACTCCTGTCTGGCACCTTCCCCGGTGGAGTTGTGCATGGGGTGTGTTTGGAACATTTTGTCACCGGCCGACTCCAAAATTCAGCGGTTCCCCATCTCAGCCCAGAAAGCAGGTAGAACAACTTTTGTGGTGTCTTTCAGATGCCTACCGGAGCAATGTAAAAACTACCAGGAGAACTCCTGTCTGGCACCTTCCCCGGTGGAGTTGTGCATGGGGTGTGTTTGGAACATTTTGTCACCGGCCGACTCCAAAATTCAGCGGTTCCCCATCTCAGCCCAGAAAGCAGGAAGAACAACTTTTGTGGTGTCTTTCAGGTTCCTACCAAGGTAGTGTAAAAACTACTAAGAGAACTCCTGTCTGGCACCTTCCCCGGTGGAGTTGTGCCGGGGGGTGTGTTTGGAACATTTTGTCACCGGCCGACTCCAAAATTCAGCGGTTCCCCATCTCAGCCCAGAAAGCAGGTAGAACAACTTTTGTGGTGTCTTTCAGATGCCTACCGGAGCAATGTAAAAACTACCAGGAGAACTCCTGTCTGGCACCTTCCCCGGTGGAGTTGTGCATGGGGTGTGTTTGGAACATTTTGTCACCGGCCGACTCCAAAATTCAGCGGTTCCCCATCTCAGCCCAGAAAGCAGGTAGAACAACTTTTGTGGTGCCTTTCAGCTGCCTACCAAGGTAGTGTAAAAACTACTAAGAGAACTCCTGTCTGGCACCTTCCCCGGTGGAGTTGTGCATGGGGTGTGTTCGGAACATTTTGTCACCGGCCGACTCCAAAATTCAGCGGTTCCCCATCTCAGCCCAGAAAGCAGGAAGAACAACTTTTGTGGTGTCTTTCAGGTTCCTACCAAGGTAGTGTAAAAACTACTAAGAGAACTCCTGTCTGGCACCTTCCCCGGTGGAGTTGTGCCGGGGGGTGTGTTTGGAACATTTTGTCACCGGCCGACTCCAAAATTCAGCGGTTCCCCATCTCAGCCCAGAAAGCAGGTAGAACAACTTTTGTGGTGTCTTTCAGATGCCTACCGGAGCAATGTAAAAACTACCAGGAGAACTCCTGTCTGGCACCTTCCCCGGTGGAGTTGTGCCGGGGGGTGTGTTTGGAACATTTTGTCACCGGCCGACTCCAAAATTCAGCGGTTCCCCATCTCAGCCCAGAAAGCAGGTAGAACAACTTTTGTGGTGTCTTTCAGATGCCTACCAAGGTAGTGTAAAAACTACCAGGAGAACTCCTGTCTGGCACCTTCCCCGGTGGAGTTGTGCATGGGGTGTGTTTGGAACATTTTGTCACCGGCCGAGTCCAAAATTCAGCGGTTCCCCATCTCAGCCCAGAAAGCAGGTAGAACAACTTTTGTGGTGTCTTTCAGGTTCCTACCAAGGTAGTGTAAAAACTACTAAGAGAACTCCTGTCTGGCACCTTCCCCGGTGGAGTTGTGCATGGGGTGTGTTCGGAACATTTTGTCACCGGCCGAGTCCAAAATTCAGCGGTTCCCCATCTCAGCCCAGAAAGCAGGAAGAACAACTTTTGTGGTGTCTTTCAGGTTCCTACCAAGGTAGTGTAAAAACTACTAAGAGAACTCCTGTCTGGCACCTTCCCCGGTGGAGTTGTGCCGGGGGGTGTGTTTGGAACATTTTGTCACCGGCCGACTCCAAAATTCAGCGGTTCCCCATCTCAGCCCAGAAAGCAGGTAGAACAACTTTTGTGGTGTCTTTCAGATGCCTACCGGAGCAATGTAAAAACTACCAGGAGAACTCCTGTCTGGCACCTTCCCCGGTGGAGTTGTGCCGGGGGGTGTGTTTGGAACATTTTGTCACCGGCCGACTCCAAAATTCAGCGGTTCCCCATCTCAGCCCAGAAAGCAGGTAGAACAACTTTTGTGGTGCCTTTCAGATGCCTACCAAGGTAGTGTAAAAACTACTAAGAGAACTCCTGTCTGGCACCTTCCCCGGTGGAGTTGTGCAGGGGGTGTGTTCGGAACATTTTTTCACCGGCCGACTCCAAAATTCAGCGGTTCCCCATCTCAGCCCAGAAAGCAGGAAGAACAACTTTTGTGGTGTCTTTCAGGTTCCTACCAAGGTAGTGTAAAAACTACTAAGAGAACTCCTGTCTGGCACCTTCCCCGGTGGAGTTGTGCCGGGGGGTGTGTTTGGAACATTTTGTCACCGGCCGACTCCAAAATTCAGCGGTTCCCCATCTCAGCCCAGAAAGCAGGTAGAACAACTTTTGTGGTGTCTTTCAGATGCCTACCGGAGCAATGTAAAAACTACCAGGAGAACTCCTGTCTGGCACCTTCCCCGGTGGAGTTGTGCCGGGGGGTGTGTTTGGAACATTTTGTCACCGGCCGACTCCAAAATTCAGCGGTTCCCCATCTCAGCCCAGAAAGCAGGTAGAACAACTTTTGTGGTGTCTTTCAGATGCCTACCAAGGTAGTGTAAAAACTACCAGGAGAACTCCTGTCTGGCACCTTCCCCGGTGGAGTTGTGCATGGGGTGTGTTTGGAACATTTTGTCACCGGCCGAGTCCAAAATTCAGCGGTTCCCCATCTCAGCCCAGAAAGCAGGAAGAACAACTTTTGTGGTGTCTTTCAGGTTCCTACCAAGGTAGTGTAAAAACTACCAGGAGAACTCCTGTCTGGCACGTTCCCCGGTGGAGTTGTGCCGGGGGGTGTTTTTGGAACATTTTGTCACCGGCCGACTCCAAAATTCAGCGGTTCCCCATCTCAGCCCAGAAAGCAGGTAGAACAACTTTTGTGGTGTCTTTCAGCTGCCTACCGGAGCAATGTAAAAACTACCAGGAGAACTCCTGTCTGGCACCTTCCCCGGTGGAGTTGTGCATGGGGTGTGTTTGGAACATTTTGTCACCGGCCGACTCCAAAATTCAGCGGTTTCCCATCTCAGCCCAGAAAGCAGGAAGAACAACTTTTGTGGTGTCTTTCAGATGCCTACCAGAGCAATGTAAAAACTACTAAGAGAACTCCTGTCTGGCACATTCCCCGGTGGAGTTGTGCAGGGGGTGTGTTTGGAACATTTTTTCACCGGCTGACTCCAAAATTCAGCGGTTCCCCATCTCAGCCCAGAAAGCAGGTAGAACAACTTTTGTGGTGTCTTTCATATGCCTACCAAGGTAGTGTAAAAACTACTAAGAGAACTCCTGTCTGGCACCTTCCCCGGTGGAGTTGTGCATGGGGTGTGTTCGGAACATTTTGTCACCGGCCGACTCCAAAATTCAGCGGTTCCCCATCTCAGCCCAGAAAGCAGGAAGAACAACTTTTGTGGTGTCTTTCAGGTTCCTACCAAGGTAGTGTAAAAACTACTAAGAGAACTCCTGCCTGGCACCTTCCCCGGTGGAGTTGTGCATGGGGTGTCTTTGGAACATTTTGTCACCGGCCGAGTCCAAAATTCAGCGGTTCCCCATCTCAGCCCAGAAAGCAGGAAGAACAACTTTTGTGGTGTCCTTTTGATGCCTACAGGAGCAATGTAAAAACTACCAACAGAACTCGTCCCTGGCACCTTCGCTAGTGGAGTTGTGCATGGGGTGTGTTTGGAACATTTTGTCACCGGCCGAGTCCAAAATTCAGCGGTTCCCCATCTCAGCCCAGAAAGCAGGTAGAACAACTTTTGTGGTGTCTTTCAGATGCCTACCGGAGCAATGTAAAAACTACCAACAGAACTCGTCCCTGGCACCTTCGCTAGTGGAGTTGTGCATGGGGTGTATTTATTAAAATTTTGTCACCGGCCGACTCCAAAATTCAGTGGTTCCCCATCTCAGCCCAGAAAGCAGGTAGAACAACTTTTGTGGTGTCTTTCAGATGCCTACCAAGGTAGTGTAAAAACTACCAGGAGAACTCCTGTCTGGCACCTTCCCCGGTGGAGTTGTGCATGGGGTGTGTTTGGAACATTTTGTCACCGGCCGACTCCAAAATTCAGCGGTTCCCCATCTCAGCCCAGAAAGCAGGTAGAACAACTTTTGTGGTGTCTTTCAGATACCTACCGGAGCAGTGTAAAAACTACCAGGAGAACTCCTGTCTGGCACCTTCCCCGGTGGAGTTGTGCATGGGGTGTGTTTGGAACATTTTGTCACCGGCCGACTCCAAAATTCAGCGGTTCCCCATCTCAGCCCAGAAAGCAGGTAGAACAACTTTTGTGGTGTCTTTCAGATGCCTACCGGAGCAATGTAAAAACTACCAGGAGAACTCCTGTCTGGCACCTTCCCCGGTGGAGTTGTGCATGGGGTGTGTTTGGAACATTTTGTCACCGGCCGACTCCAAAATTCAGCGGTTCCCCATCTCAGCCCAGAAAGCAGGTAGAACAACTTTTGTGGTGCCTTTCAGCTGCCTACCAAGGTAGTGTAAAAACTACTAAGAGAACTCCTGTCTGGCACCTTCCCCGGTGGAGTTGTGCATGGGGTGCGTTCGGAACATTTTGTCACCGGCCGACTCCAAAATTCAGCGGTTCCCCATCTCAGCCCAGAAAGCAGGAAGAACAACTTTTGTGGTGTCTTTCAGGTTCCTACCAAGGTAGTGTAAAAACTACTAAGAGAACTCCTGTCTGGCACCTTCCCCGGTGGAGTTGTGCCGGGGGGTGTGTTTGGAACATTTTGTCACCGGCCGACTCCAAAATTCAGCGGTTCCCCATCTCAGCCCAGAAAGCAGGTAGAACAACTTTTGTGGTGTCTTTCAGATGCCTACCGGAGCAATGTAAAAACTACCAGGAGAACTCCTGTCTGGCACCTTCCCCGGTGGAGTTGTGCATGGGGTGTGTTTGGAACATTTTGTCACCGGCCGAGTCCAAAATTCAGCGGTTCCCCATCTCAGCCCAGAAAGCAGGTAGAACAACTTTTGTGGTGCCTTTCAGCTGCCTACCGGAGCAATGTAAAAACTACCAGGAGAACTCCTGTCTGGCACCTTCCCCGGTGGAGTTGTGCATGGGGTGTGTTTGGAACATTTTGTCACCGGCCGACTCCAAAATTCAGCGGTTCCCCATCTCAGCCCAGAAAGCAGGTAGAACAACTTTTGTGGTGTCTTTCAGATGCCTACCGGAGCAATGTAAAAACTACCAGGAGAACTCCTGTCTGGCACCTTCCCCGGTGGAGTTGTGCATGGGGTGTGTTTGGAACATTTTGTCACCGGCCGACTCCAAAATTCAGCGGTTCCCCATCTCAGCCCAGAAAGCAGGAAGAACAACTTTTGTGGTGTCTTTCAGGTTCCTACCAAGGTAGTGTAAAAACTACTAAGAGAACTCCTGTCTGGCACCTTCCCCGGTGGAGTTGTGCCGGGGGGGTGTGTTTGGAACATTTTGTCACCGGCCGACTCCAAAATTCAGCGGTTCCCCATCTCAGCCCAGAAAGCAGGTAGAACAACTTTTGTGGTGTCTTTCAGATGCCTACCGGAGCAATGTAAAAACTACCAGGAGAACTCCTGTCTGGCACCTTCCCCGGTGGAGTTGTGCATGGGGTGTGTTTGGAACATTTTGTCACCGGCCGACTCCAAAATTCAGCGGTTCCCCATCTCAGCCCAGAAAGCAGGTAGAACAACTTTTGTGGTGCCTTTCAGCTGCCTACCAAGGTAGTGTAAAAACTACTAAGAGAACTCCTGTCTGGCACCTTCCCCGGTGGAGTTGTGCATGGGGTGTGTTCGGAACATTTTGTCACCGGCCGACTCCAAAATTCAGCGGTTCCCCATCTCAGCCCAGAAAGCAGGAAGAACAACTTTTGTGGTGTCTTTCAGGTTCCTACCAAGGTAGTGTAAAAACTACTAAGAGAACTCCTGTCTGGCACCTTCCCCGGTGGAGTTGTGCCGGGGGGTGTGTTTGGAACATTTTGTCACCGGCCGACTCCAAAATTCAGCGGTTCCCCATCTCAGCCCAGAAAGCAGGTAGAACAACTTTTGTGGTGTCTTTCAGATGCCTACCGGAGCAATGTAAAAACTACCAGGAGAACTCCTGTCTGGCACCTTCCCCGGTGGAGTTGTGCCGGGGGGTGTGTTTGGAACATTTTGTCACCGGCCGACTCCAAAATTCAGCGGTTCCCCATCTCAGCCCAGAAAGCAGGTAGAACAACTTTTGTGGTGTCTTTCAGATGCCTACCAAGGTAGTGTAAAAACTACCAGGAGAACTCCTGTCTGGCACCTTCCCCGGTGGAGTTGTGCATGGGGTGTGTTTGGAACATTTTGTCACCGGCCGAGTCCAAAATTCAGCGGTTCCCCATCTCAGCCCAGAAAGCAGGTAGAACAACTTTTGTGGTGTCTTTCAGGTTCCTACCAAGGTAGTGTAAAAACTACTAAGAGAACTCCTGTCTGGCACCTTCCCCGGTGGAGTTGTGCATGGGGTGTGTTCGGAACATTTTGTCACCGGCCGACTCCAAAATTCAGCGGTTCCCCATCTCAGCCCAGAAAGCAGGAAGAACAACTTTTGTGGTGTCTTTCAGGTTCCTACCAAGGTAGTGTAAAAACTACTAAGAGAACTCCTGTCTGGCACCTTCCCCGGTGGAGTTGTGCCGGGGGGTGTGTTTGGAACATTTTGTCACCGGCCGACTCCAAAATTCAGCGGTTCCCCATCTCAGCCCAGAAAGCAGGTAGAACAACTTTTGTGGTGTCTTTCAGATGCCTACCGGAGCAATGTAAAAACTACCAGGAGAACTCCTGTCTGGCACCTTCCCCGGTGGAGTTGTGCCGGGGGGTGTGTTTGGAACATTTTGTCACCGGCCGACTCCAAAATTCAGCGGTTCCCCATCTCAGCCCAGAAAGCAGGTAGAACAACTTTTGTGGTGTCTTTCAGATGCCTACCAAGGTAGTGTAAAAACTACCAGGAGAACTCCTGTCTGGCACCTTCCCCGGTGGAGTTGTGCATGGGGTGTGTTTGGAACATTTTGTCACCGGCCGAGTCCAAAATTCAGCGGTTCCCCATCTCAGCCCAGAAAGCAGGAAGAACAACTTTTGTGGTGTCTTTCAGGTTCCTACCAAGGTAGTGTAAAAACTACTAAGAGAACTCCTGTCTGGCACCTTCCCCGGTGGAGTTGTGCCGGGGGGTGTGTTTGGAACATTTTGTCACCGGCCGACTCCAAAATTCAGCGGTTCCCCATCTCAGCCCAGAAAGCAGGTAGAACAACTTTTGTGGTGTCTTTCAGCTGCCTACCGGAGCAATGTAAAAACTACCAGGAGAACTCCTGTCTGGCACCTTCCCCGGTGGAGTTGTGCATGGGGTGTGTTTGGAACATTTTGTCACCGGCCGACTCCAAAATTCAGCGGTTTCCCATCTCAGCCCAGAAAGCAGGTAGAACAACTTTTGTGGTGTCTTTCAGATGCCTACCAAGGTAGTGTAAAAACTACCAAGAGAACTCCTGTCTGGCACCTTCCCCGGTGGAGTTGTGCCGGGGGGTGTGTTTGGAACATTTTGTCACCGGCCGACTCCAAAATTCAGCGGTTCCCCATCTCAGCCCAGAAAGCAGGAAGAACAACTTTTGTGGTGTCTTTCAGGTTCCTACCAAGGTAGTGTAAAAACTACTAAGAGAACTCCTGTCTGGCACCTTCCCCGGTGGAGTTGTGCCGGGGGGTGTGTTTGGAACATTTTGTCACCGGCCGACTCCAAAATTCAGCGGTTCCCCATCTCAGCCCAGAAAGCAGGTAGAACAACTTTTGTGGTGTCTTTCAGATGCCTACCGGAGCAATGTAAAAACTACCAGGAGAACTCCTGTCTGGCACCTTCCCCGGTGGAGTTGTGCCGGGGGGTGTGTTTGGAACATTTTGTCACCGGCCGACTCCAAAATTCAGCGGTTCCCCATCTCAGCCCAGAAAGCAGGTAGAACAACTTTTGTGGTGTCTTTCAGATGCCTACCAAGGTAGTGTAAAAACTACCAGGAGAACTCCTGTCTGGCACCTTCCCCGGTGGAGTTGTGCATGGGGTGTGTTTGGAACATTTTGTCACCGGCCGAGTCCAAAATTCAGCGGTTCCCCATCTCAGCCCAGAAAGCAGGAACAACAGCTTTTGTGGTGTCTTTCAGGTTCCTACCAAGGTAGTGTAAAAACTACTAAGAGAACTCCTGTCTGGCACCTTCCCCGGTGGAGTTGTGCCGGGGGGTGTTTTTGGAACATTTTGTCACCGGCCGACTCCAAAATTCAGCGGTTCCCCATCTCAGCCCAGAAAGCAGGTAGAACAACTTTTGTGGTGTCTTTCAGATGCCTACCGGAGCAGTGTAAAAACTACCAGGAGAACTCCTGTCTGGCACCTTCCCCGGTGGAGTTGTGCATGGGGTGTGTTTGGAACATTTTGTCACCGGCCGACTCCAAAATTCAGCGGTTCCCCATCTCAGCCCAGAAAGCAGGTAGAACAACTTTTGTGGTGTCTTTCAGATGCCTACCAGAGCAATGTAAAAACTACCAGGAGAACTCCTGTCTGGCACCTTCCCCGGTGGAGTTGTGCATGGGGTGTGTTTGGAACATTTTGTCACCAGCCGAGTCCAAAATTCAGCGGTTCCCCATCTCAGCCCAGAAAGCAGGTAGAACAACTTTTGTGGTGCCTTTCAAATGCCTACCAAGGTAGTGTAAAAACTACCAAGAGAACTCCTGCCTGGCACCTTCCCCGGTGGAGTTGTGCATGGGGTGTCTTTGGAACATTTTGTCACCGGCCGAGTCCAAAATTCAGCGATTCCCCATCTCAGCCCAGAAAGCAGGAAGAACAACTTTTGTGGTGTCCTTTTGATGCCTACAGGAGCAATGTAAAAACTACCAACAGAACTCGTCCCTGGCACCTTCGCTAGTGGAGTTGTGCATGGGGTGTGTTTGGAACATTTTGTCACCGGCCGACTCCAAAATTCAGCGGTTCCCCATCTCAGCCCAGAAAGCAGGTAGAACAACTTTTGTGGTGTCTTTCAGATGCCTACCGGAGCAATGTAAAAACTACCAGGAGAACTCCTGTCTGGCACCTTCCCCGGTGGAGTTGTGCATCGGCGTGTTCGGAACATTTTGTCACCAGCCGAGTCCAAAAATTCAGCGGTTCCCCATCTCAGCCCAGAAAGCAGGTAGAACAACTTTTGTGGTGCCTTTCAGATGCCTACCAAGGTAGTGTAAAAACTACTAAGAGAACTCCTGTCTGACACCTTCCCCGGTGGAGTTGTGCATGGGGTGTGTTTGGAACATTTTGTCACCAGCCGAATCCAAAATTCAGCGGTTCCCCATCTCAGCCCAGAAAGCAGGAAGAACAACTTTTGTGGTGTCTTTCAGGTTCCTACCAAGGTAGTGTAAAAACTACTAAGAGAACTCCTGTCTGGCACCTTCCCCGGTGGAGTTGTGCCGGGGGGTGTGTTTGGAACATTTTGTCACCGGCCGACTCCAAAATTCAGCGGTTCCCCATCTCAGCCCAGAAAGCAGGTAGAACAACTTTTGTGGTGTCTTTCAGATGCCTACCGGAGCAATGTAAAAACTACCAAGAGAACTCCTGCCTGGCACCTTCCCCGGTGGAGTTGTGCATGGGGTGTGTTTGGAACATTTTGTCACCAGCCGAGTCCAAAATTCAGCAGTTCCCCATCTCAGCCCAGAAAGCAGGTAGAACAACTTTTTTGGTGCCTTTCAAATGCCTACCAAGGTAGTGTAAAAACTACCAAGAGAACTCCTGCCTGGCACCTTCCCCGGTGGAGTTGTGCATGGGGTGTCTTTGGAACATTTTGTCACCGGCCGAGTCCAAAATTCAGCGGTTCCCCATCTCAGCCCAGAAAGCAGGAAGAACAACTTTTGTGGTGTCCTTTTGATGCCTACAGGAGCAATGTAAAAACTACCAACAGAACTCGTCCCTGGCACCTTCGCTAGTGGAGTTGTGCATGGGGTGTGTTTGGAACATTTTGTCACCAGCCGAGTCCAAAATTCAGCGGTTCCCCATCTCAGCCCAGAAAGCAGGTAGAACAACTTTTGTGGTGTCTTTCAGATGCCTACCGGAGCAATGTAAAAACTACCAACAGAACTCGTCCCTGGCACCTTCGCTAGTGGAGTTGTGCATGGGGTGTATTTATTAAAATTTTGTCACCGGCCGACTCCAAAATTCAGTGGTTCCCCATCTCAGCCCAGAAAGCAGGTAGAACAACTTTTGTGGTGTCTTTCAGATGCCTACCAAGGTAGTGTAAAAACTACCAGGAGAACTCCTGTCTGGCACCTTCCCCGGTGGAGTTGTGCATGGGGTGTGTTTGGAACATTTTGTCACCGGCCGACTCCAAAATTCAGCGGTTCCCCATCTCAGCCCAGAAAGCAGGTAGAACAACTTTTGTGGTGTCTTTCAGATGCCTACCGGAGCAGTGTAAAAACTACCAGGAGAACTCCTGTCTGGCACCTTCCCCGGTGGAGTTGTGCATGGGGTGTGTTTGGAACATTTTGTCACCGGCCGACTCCAAAATTCAGCTGTTCCCCATCTCAGCCCAGAAAGCAGGTAGAACAACTTTTGTGGTGTCTTTCAGATGCCTACCGGAGCAATGTAAAAACTACCAGGAGAACTCCTGTCTGGCACCTTCCCCGGTGGAGTTGTGCATGGGGTGTGTTTGGAACATTTTGTCACCGGCCGACTCCAAAATTCAGCGGTTCCCCATCTCAGCCCAGAAAGCAGGTAGAACAACTTTTGTGGTGCCTTTCAGCTGCCTACCAAGGTAGTGTAAAAACTACTAAGAGAACTCCTGTCTGGCACCTTCCCCGGTGGAGTTGTGCATGGGGTGCGTTCGGAACATTTTGTCACCGGCCGACTCCAAAATTCAGCGGTTCCCCATCTCAGCCCAGAAAGCAGGAAGAACAACTTTTGTGGTGTCTTTCAGGTTCCTACCAAGGTAGTGTAAAAACTACTAAGAGAACTCCTGTCTGGCACCTTCCCCGGTGGAGTTGTGCCGGGGGGTGTGTTTGGAACATTTTGTCACCGGCCGACTCCAAAATTCAGCGGTTCCCCATCTCAGCCCAGAAAGCAGGTAGAACAACTTTTGTGGTGTCTTTCAGATGCCTACCGGAGCAATGTAAAAACTACCAGGAGAACTCCTGTCTGGCACCTTCCCCGGTGGAGTTGTGCATGGGGTGTGTTTGGAACATTTTGTCACCGGCCGAGTCCAAAATTCAGCGGTTCCCCATCTCAGCCCAGAAAGCAGGTAGAACAACTTTTGTGGTGCCTTTCAGCTGCCTACCGGAGCAATGTAAAAACTACCAGGAGAACTCCTGTCTGGCACCTTCCCCGGTGGAGTTGTGCATGGGGTGTGTTTGGAACATTTTGTCACCGGCCGACTCCAAAATTCAGCGGTTCCCCATCTCAGCCCAGAAAGCAGGTAGAACAACTTTTGTGGTGTCTTTCAGATGCCTACCGGAGCAATGTAAAAACTACCAGGAGAACTCCTGTCTGGCACCTTCCCCGGTGGAGTTGTGCATGGGGTGTGTTTGGAACATTTTGTCACCGGCCGACTCCAAAATTCAGCGGTTCCCCATCTCAGCCCAGAAAGCAGGAAGAACAACTTTTGTGGTGTCTTTCAGGTTCCTACCAAGGTAGTGTAAAAACTACTAAGAGAACTCCTGTCTGGCACCTTCCCCGGTGGAGTTGTGCCGGGGGGTGTGTTTGGAACATTTTGTCACCGGCCGACTCCAAAATTCAGCGGTTCCCCATCTCAGCCCAGAAAGCAGGTAGAACAACTTTTGTGGTGTCTTTCAGATGCCTACCGGAGCAATGTAAAAACTACCAGGAGAACTCCTGTCTGGCACCTTCCCCGGTGGAGTTGTGCATGGGGTGTGTTTGGAACATTTTGTCACCGGCCGACTCCAAAATTCAGCGGTTCCCCATCTCAGCCCAGAAAGCAGGTAGAACAACTTTTGTGGTGCCTTTCAGCTGCCTACCAAGGTAGTGTAAAAACTACTAAGAGAACTCCTGTCTGGCACCTTCCCCGGTGGAGTTGTGCATGGGGTGTGTTCGGAACATTTTGTCACCGGCCGACTCCAAAATTCAGCGGTTCCCCATCTCAGCCCAGAAAGCAGGAAGAACAACTTTTGTGGTGTCTTTCAGGTTCCTACCAAGGTAGTGTAAAAACTACTAAGAGAACTCCTGTCTGGCACCTTCCCCGGTGGAGTTGTGCCGGGGGGTGTGTTTGGAACATTTTGTCACCGGCCGACTCCAAAATTCAGCGGTTCCCCATCTCAGCCCAGAAAGCAGGTAGAACAACTTTTGTGGTGTCTTTCAGATGCCTACCGGAGCAATGTAAAAACTACCAGGAGAACTCCTGTCTGGCACCTTCCCCGGTGGAGTTGTGCCGGGGGGTGTGTTTGGAACATTTTGTCACCGGCCGACTCCAAAATTCAGCGGTTCCCCATCTCAGCCCAGAAAGCAGGTAGAACAACTTTTGTGGTGTCTTTCAGGTTCCTACCAAGGTAGTGTAAAAACTACTAAGAGAACTCCTGTCTGGCACCTTCCCCGGTGGAGTTGTGCATGGGGTGTGTTCGGAACATTTTGTCACCGGCCGACTCCAAAATTCAGCGGTTCCCCATCTCAGCCCAGAAAGCAGGAAGAACAACTTTTGTGGTGTCTTTCAGGTTCCTACCAAGGTAGTGTAAAAACTACTAAGAGAACTCCTGTCTGGCACCTTCCCCGGTGGAGTTGTGCCGGGGGGTGTGTTTGGAACATTTTGTCACCGGCCGACTCCAAAATTCAGCGGTTCCCCATCTCAGCCCAGAAAGCAGGTAGAACAACTTTTGTGGTGTCTTTCAGATGCCTACCGGAGCAATGTAAAAACTACCAGGAGAACTCCTGTCTGGCACCTTCCCCGGTGGAGTTGTGCCGGGGGGTGTGTTTGGAACATTTTGTCACCGGCCGACTCCAAAATTCAGCGGTTCCCCATCTCAGCCCAGAAAGCAGGTAGAACAACTTTTGTGGTGTCTTTCAGATGCCTACCAAGGTAGTGTAAAAACTACCAGGAGAACTCCTGTCTGGCACCTTCCCCGGTGGAGTTGTGCATGGGGTGTGTTTGGAACATTTTGTCACCGGCCGAGTCCAAAATTCAGCGGTTCCCCATCTCAGCCCAGAAAGCAGGAAGAACAACTTTTGTGGTGTCTTTCAGGTTCCTACCAAGGTAGTGTAAAAACTACTAAGAGAACTCCTGTCTGGCACCTTCCCCGGTGGAGTTGTGCCGGGGGGTGTGTTTGGAACATTTTGTCACCGGCCGACTCCAAAATTCAGCGGTTCCCCATCTCAGCCCAGAAAGCAGGTAGAACAACTTTTGTGGTGTCTTTCAGCTGCCTACCGGAGCAATGTAAAAACTACCAGGAGAACTCCTGTCTGGCACCTTCCCCGGTGGAGTTGTGCATGGGGTGTGTTTGGAACATTTTGTCACCGGCCGACTCCAAAATTCAGCGGTTTCCCATCTCAGCCCAGAAAGCAGGTAGAACAACTTTTGTGGTGTCTTTCAGATGCCTACCAAGGTAGTGTAAAAACTACCAAGAGAACTCCTGTCTGGCACCTTCCCCGGTGGAGTTGTGCCGGGGGGTGTGTTTGGAACATTTTGTCACCGGCCGACTCCAAAATTCAGCGGTTCCCCATCTCAGCCCAGAAAGCAGGAAGAACAACTTTTGTGGTGTCTTTCAGGTTCCTACCAAGGTAGTGTAAAAACTACTAAGAGAACTCCTGTCTGGCACCTTCCCCGGTGGAGTTGTGCCGGGGGGTGTGTTTGGAACATTTTGTCACCGGCCGACTCCAAAATTCAGCGGTTCCCCATCTCAGCCCAGAAAGCAGGTAGAACAACTTTTGTGGTGTCTTTCAGATGCCTACCGGAGCAATGTAAAAACTACCAGGAGAACTCCTGTCTGGCACCTTCCCCGGTGGAGTTGTGCCGGGGGGTGTGTTTGGAACATTTTGTCACCGGCCGACTCCAAAATTCAGCGGTTCCCCATCTCAGCCCAGAAAGCAGGTAGAACAACTTTTGTGGTGTCTTTCAGATGCCTACCAAGGTAGTGTAAAAACTACCAGGAGAACTCCTGTCTGGCACCTTCCCCGGTGGAGTTGTGCATGGGGTGTGTTTGGAACATTTTGTCACCGGCCGAGTCCAAAATTCAGCGGTTCCCCATCTCAGCCCAGAAAGCAGGAACAACAGCTTTTGTGGTGTCTTTCAGGTTCCTACCAAGGTAGTGTAAAAACTACTAAGAGAACTCCTGTCTGGCACCTTCCCCGGTGGAGTTGTGCCGGGGGGTGTTTTTGGAACATTTTGTCACCGGCCGACTCCAAAATTCAGCGGTTCCCCATCTCAGCCCAGAAAGCAGGTAGAACAACTTTTGTGGTGTCTTTCAGATGCCTACCGGAGCAGTGTAAAAACTACCAGGAGAACTCCTGTCTGGCACCTTCCCCGGTGGAGTTGTGCATGGGGTGTGTTTGGAACATTTTGTCACCGGCCGACTCCAAAATTCAGCGGTTCCCCATCTCAGCCCAGAAAGCAGGTAGAACAACTTTTGTGGTGTCTTTCAGATGCCTACCAGAGCAATGTAAAAACTACCAGGAGAACTCCTGTCTGGCACCTTCCCCGGTGGAGTTGTGCATGGGGTGTGTTTGGAACATTTTGTCACCAGCCGAGTCCAAAATTCAGCGGTTCCCCATCTCAGCCCAGAAAGCAGGTAGAACAACTTTTGTGGTGCCTTTCAAATGCCTACCAAGGTAGTGTAAAAACTACCAAGAGAACTCCTGCCTGGCACCTTCCCCGGTGGAGTTGTGCATGGGGTGTCTTTGGAACATTTTGTCACCGGCCGAGTCCAAAATTCAGCGATTCCCCATCTCAGCCCAGAAAGCAGGAAGAACAACTTTTGTGGTGTCCTTTTGATGCCTACAGGAGCAATGTAAAAACTACCAACAGAACTCGTCCCTGGCACCTTCGCTAGTGGAGTTGTGCATGGGGTGTGTTTGGAACATTTTGTCACCGGCCGACTCCAAAATTCAGCGGTTCCCCATCTCAGCCCAGAAAGCAGGTAGAACAACTTTTGTGGTGTCTTTCAGATGCCTACCGGAGCAATGTAAAAACTACCAGGAGAACTCCTGTCTGGCACCTTCCCCGGTGGAGTTGTGCATCGGCGTGTTCGGAACATTTTGTCACCAGCCGAGTCCAAAAATTCAGCGGTTCCCCATCTCAGCCCAGAAAGCAGGTAGAACAACTTTTGTGGTGCCTTTCAGATGCCTACCAAGGTAGTGTAAAAACTACTAAGAGAACTCCTGTCTGACACCTTCCCCGGTGGAGTTGTGCATGGGGTGTGTTTGGAACATTTTGTCACCAGCCGAATCCAAAATTCAGCGGTTCCCCATCTCAGCCCAGAAAGCAGGAAGAACAACTTTTGTGGTGTCTTTCAGGTTCCTACCAAGGTAGTGTAAAAACTACTAAGAGAACTCCTGTCTGGCACCTTCCCCGGTGGAGTTGTGCCGGGGGGTGTGTTTGGAACATTTTGTCACCGGCCGACTCCAAAATTCAGCGGTTCCCCATCTCAGCCCAGAAAGCAGGTAGAACAACTTTTGTGGTGTCTTTCAGATGCCTACCGGAGCAATGTAAAAACTACCAAGAGAACTCCTGCCTGGCACCTTCCCCGGTGGAGTTGTGCATGGGGTGTGTTTGGAACATTTTGTCACCAGCCGAGTCCAAAATTCAGCAGTTCCCCATCTCAGCCCAGAAAGCAGGTAGAACAACTTTTTTGGTGCCTTTCAAATGCCTACCAAGGTAGTGTAAAAACTACCAAGAGAACTCCTGCCTGGCACCTTCCCCGGTGGAGTTGTGCATGGGGTGTCTTTGGAACATTTTGTCACCGGCCGAGTCCAAAATTCAGCGGTTCCCCATCTCAGCCCAGAAAGCAGGAAGAACAACTTTTGTGGTGTCCTTTTGATGCCTACAGGAGCAATGTAAAAACTACCAACAGAACTCGTCCCTGGCACCTTCGCTAGTGGAGTTGTGCATGGGGTGTGTTTGGAACATTTTGTCACCAGCCGAGTCCAAAATTCAGCGGTTCCCCATCTCAGCCCAGAAAGCAGGTAGAACAACTTTTGTGGTGTCTTTCAGATGCCTACCGGAGCAATGTAAAAACTACCAACAGAACTCGTCCCTGGCACCTTCGCTAGTGGAGTTGTGCATGGGGTGTATTTATTAAAATTTTGTCACCGGCCGACTCCAAAATTCAGTGGTTCCCCATCTCAGCCCAGAAAGCAGGTAGAACAACTTTTGTGGTGTCTTTCAGATGCCTACCAAGGTAGTGTAAAAACTACCAGGAGAACTCCTGTCTGGCACCTTCCCCGGTGGAGTTGTGCATGGGGTGTGTTTGGAACATTTTGTCACCGGCCGACTCCAAAATTCAGCGGTTCCCCATCTCAGCCCAGAAAGCAGGTAGAACAACTTTTGTGGTGTCTTTCAGATGCCTACCGGAGCAGTGTAAAAACTACCAGGAGAACTCCTGTCTGGCACCTTCCCCGGTGGAGTTGTGCATGGGGTGTGTTTGGAACATTTTGTCACCGGCCGACTCCAAAATTCAGCTGTTCCCCATCTCAGCCCAGAAAGCAGGTAGAACAACTTTTGTGGTGTCTTTCAGATGCCTACCGGAGCAATGTAAAAACTACCAGGAGAACTCCTGTCTGGCACCTTCCCCGGTGGAGTTGTGCATGGGGTGTGTTTGGAACATTTTGTCACCGGCCGACTCCAAAATTCAGCGGTTCCCCATCTCAGCCCAGAAAGCAGGTAGAACAACTTTTGTGGTGCCTTTCAGCTGCCTACCAAGGTAGTGTAAAAACTACTAAGAGAACTCCTGTCTGGCACCTTCCCCGGTGGAGTTGTGCATGGGGTGCGTTCGGAACATTTTGTCACCGGCCGACTCCAAAATTCAGCGGTTCCCCATCTCAGCCCAGAAAGCAGGAAGAACAACTTTTGTGGTGTCTTTCAGGTTCCTACCAAGGTAGTGTAAAAACTACTAAGAGAACTCCTGTCTGGCACCTTCCCCGGTGGAGTTGTGCCGGGGGGTGTGTTTGGAACATTTTGTCACCGGCCGACTCCAAAATTCAGCGGTTCCCCATCTCAGCCCAGAAAGCAGGTAGAACAACTTTTGTGGTGTCTTTCAGATGCCTACCGGAGCAATGTAAAAACTACCAGGAGAACTCCTGTCTGGCACCTTCCCCGGTGGAGTTGTGCATGGGGTGTGTTTGGAACATTTTGTCACCGGCCGAGTCCAAAATTCAGCGGTTCCCCATCTCAGCCCAGAAAGCAGGTAGAACAACTTTTGTGGTGCCTTTCAGCTGCCTACCGGAGCAATGTAAAAACTACCAGGAGAACTCCTGTCTGGCACCTTCCCCGGTGGAGTTGTGCATGGGGTGTGTTTGGAACATTTTGTCACCGGCCGACTCCAAAATTCAGCGGTTCCCCATCTCAGCCCAGAAAGCAGGTAGAACAACTTTTGTGGTGTCTTTCAGATGCCTACCGGAGCAATGTAAAAACTACCAGGAGAACTCCTGTCTGGCACCTTCCCCGGTGGAGTTGTGCATGGGGTGTGTTTGGAACATTTTGTCACCGGCCGACTCCAAAATTCAGCGGTTCCCCATCTCAGCCCAGAAAGCAGGAAGAACAACTTTTGTGGTGTCTTTCAGGTTCCTACCAAGGTAGTGTAAAAACTACTAAGAGAACTCCTGTCTGGCACCTTCCCCGGTGGAGTTGTGCCGGGGGGTGTGTTTGGAACATTTTGTCACCGGCCGACTCCAAAATTCAGCGGTTCCCCATCTCAGCCCAGAAAGCAGGTAGAACAACTTTTGTGGTGTCTTTCAGATGCCTACCGGAGCAATGTAAAAACTACCAGGAGAACTCCTGTCTGGCACCTTCCCCGGTGGAGTTGTGCATGGGGTGTGTTTGGAACATTTTGTCACCGGCCGACTCCAAAATTCAGCGGTTCCCCATCTCAGCCCAGAAAGCAGGTAGAACAACTTTTGTGGTGCCTTTCAGCTGCCTACCAAGGTAGTGTAAAAACTACTAAGAGAACTCCTGTCTGGCACCTTCCCCGGTGGAGTTGTGCATGGGGTGTGTTCGGAACATTTTGTCACCGGCCGACTCCAAAATTCAGCGGTTCCCCATCTCAGCCCAGAAAGCAGGAAGAACAACTTTTGTGGTGTCTTTCAGGTTCCTACCAAGGTAGTGTAAAAACTACTAAGAGAACTCCTGTCTGGCACCTTCCCCGGTGGAGTTGTGCCGGGGGGTGTGTTTGGAACATTTTGTCACCGGCCGACTCCAAAATTCAGCGGTTCCCCATCTCAGCCCAGAAAGCAGGTAGAACAACTTTTGTGGTGTCTTTCAGATGCCTACCGGAGCAATGTAAAAACTACCAGGAGAACTCCTGTCTGGCACCTTCCCCGGTGGAGTTGTGCCGGGGGGTGTGTTTGGAACATTTTGTCACCGGCCGACTCCAAAATTCAGCGGTTCCCCATCTCAGCCCAGAAAGCAGGTAGAACAACTTTTGTGGTGTCTTTCAGATGCCTACCGGAGCAGTGTAAAAACTACCAGGAGAACTCCTGTCTGGCACCTTCCCCGGTGGAGTTGTGCATGGGGTGTGTTTGGAACATTTTGTCACCGGCCGAGTCCAAAATTCAGCGGTTCCCCATCTCAGCCCAGAAAGCAGGTAGAACAACTTTTGTGGTGTCTTTCAGGTTCCTACCAAGGTAGTGTAAAAACTACTAAGAGAACTCCTGTCTGGCACCTTCCCCGGTGGAGTTGTGCATGGGGTGTGTTCGGAACATTTTGTCACCGGCCGACTCCAAAATTCAGCGGTTCCCCATCTCAGCCCAGAAAGCAGGTAGAACAACTTTTGTGGTGTCTTTCAGGTTCCTACCAAGGTAGTGTAAAAACTACTAAGAGAACTCCTGTCTGGCACCTTCCCCGGTGGAGTTGTGCCGGGGGGTGTGTTTGGAACATTTTGTCACCGGCCGACTCCAAAATTCAGCGGTTCCCCATCTCAGCCCAGAAAGCAGGTAGAACAACTTTTGTGGTGTCTTTCAGATGCCTACCGGAGCAATGTAAAAACTACCAGGAGAACTCCTGTCTGGCACCTTCCCCGGTGGAGTTGTGCCGGGGGGTGTGTTTGGAACATTTTGTCACCGGCCGACTCCAAAATTCAGCGGTTCCCCATCTCAGCCCAGAAAGCAGGTAGAACAACTTTTGTGGTGTCTTTCAGATGCCTACCAAGGTAGTGTAAAAACTACCAGGAGAACTCCTGTCTGGCACCTTCCCCGGTGGAGTTGTGCATGGGGTGTGTTTGGAACATTTTGTCACCGGCCGAGTCCAAAATTCAGCGGTTCCCCATCTCAGCCCAGAAAGCAGGAAGAACAACTTTTGTGGTGTCTTTCAGGTTCCTACCAAGGTAGTGTAAAAACTACTAAGAGAACTCCTGTCTGGCACCTTCCCCGGTGGAGTTGTGCCGGGGGGTGTGTTTGGAACATTTTGTCACCGGCCGACTCCAAAATTCAGCGGTTCCCCATCTCAGCCCAGAAAGCAGGTAGAACAACTTTTGTGGTGTCTTTCAGCTGCCTACCGGAGCAATGTAAAAACTACCAGGAGAACTCCTGTCTGGCACCTTCCCCGGTGGAGTTGTGCATGGGGTGTGTTTGGAACATTTTGTCACCGGCCGACTCCAAAATTCAGCGGTTTCCCATCTCAGCCCAGAAAGCAGGTAGAACAACTTTTGTGGTGTCTTTCAGATGCCTACCAAGGTAGTGTAAAAACTACCAAGAGAACTCCTGTCTGGCACCTTCCCCGGTGGAGTTGTGCATGGGGTGTGTTCGGAACATTTTGTCACCGGCCGACTCCAAAATTCAGCGGTTCCCCATCTCAGCCCAGAAAGCAGGAAGAACAACTTTTGTGGTGTCTTTCAGGTTCCTACCAAGGTAGTGTAAAAACTACTAAGAGAACTCCTGTCTGGCACCTTCCCCGGTGGAGTTGTGCCGGGGGGTGTGTTTGGAACATTTTGTCACCGGCCGACTCCAAAATTCAGCTGTTCCCCATCTCAGCCCAGAAAGCAGGTAGAACAACTTTTGTGGTGTCTTTCAGATGCCTACCGGAGCAATGTAAAAACTACCAGGAGAACTCCTGTCTGGCACCTTCCCCGGTGGAGTTGTGCCGGGGGGTGTGTTTGGAACATTTTGTCACCGGCCGACTCCAAAATTCAGCGGTTCCCCATCTCAGCCCAGAAAGCAGGTAGAACAACTTTTGTGGTGTCTTTCAGATGCCTACCAAGGTAGTGTAAAAACTACCAGGAGAACTCCTGTCTGGCACCTTCCCCGGTGGAGTTGTGCATGGGGTGTGTTTGGAACATTTTGTCACCGGCCGAGTCCAAAATTCAGCGGTTCCCCATCTCAGCCCAGAAAGCAGGAACAACAGCTTTTGTGGTGTCTTTCAGGTTCCTACCAAGGTAGTGTAAAAACTACTAAGAGAACTCCTGTCTGGCACCTTCCCCGGTGGAGTTGTGCCGGGGGGTGTTTTTGGAACATTTTGTCACCGGCCGACTCCAAAATTCAGCGGTTCCCCATCTCAGCCCAGAAAGCAGGTAGAACAACTTTTGTGGTGTCTTTCAGATGCCTACCGGAGCAGTGTAAAAACTACCAGGAGAACTCCTGTCTGGCACCTTCCCCGGTGGAGTTGTGCATGGGGTGTGTTTGGAACATTTTGTCACCGGCCGACTCCAAAATTCAGCGGTTCCCCATCTCAGCCCAGAAAGCAGGTAGAACAACTTTTGTGGTGTCTTTCAGATGCCTACCAGAGCAATGTAAAAACTACCAGGAGAACTCCTGTCTGGCACCTTCCCCGGTGGAGTTGTGCATGGGGTGTGTTTGGAACATTTTGTCACCAGCCGAGTCCAAAATTCAGCGGTTCCCCATCTCAGCCCAGAAAGCAGGTAGAACAACTTTTGTGGTGCCTTTCAAATGCCTACCAAGGTAGTGTAAAAACTACCAAGAGAACTCCTGCCTGGCACCTTCCCCGGTGGAGTTGTGCATGGGGTGTCTTTGGAACATTTTGTCACCGGCCGAGTCCAAAATTCAGCGATTCCCCATCTCAGCCCAGAAAGCAGGAAGAACAACTTTTGTGGTGTCTTTCAGATGCCTACCGGAGCAATGTAAAAACTACCAACAGAACTCGTCCCTGGCACCTTCGCTAGTGGAGTTGTGCATGGGGTGTGTTTGGAACATTTTGTCACCGGCCGACTCCAAAATTCAGCGGTTCCCCATCTCAGCCCAGAAAGCAGGTAGAACAACTTTTGTGGTGTCTTTCAGATGCCTACCGGAGCAATGTAAAAACTACCAGGAGAACTCCTGTCTGGCACCTTCCCCGGTGGAGTTGTGCATCGGCGTGTTCGGAACATTTTGTCACCAGCCGAGTCCAAAAATTCAGCGGTTCCCCATCTCAGCCCAGAAAGCAGGTAGAACAACTTTTGTGGTGCCTTTCAGATGCCTACCAAGGTAGTGTAAAAACTACTAAGAGAACTCCTGTCTGACACCTTCCCCGGTGGAGTTGTGCATGGGGTGTGTTTGGAACATTTTGTCACCAGCCGAATCCAAAATTCAGCGGTTCCCCATCTCAGCCCAGAAAGCAGGTAGAACAACTTTTGTGGTGCCTTTCAGCTGCCTACCAAGGTAGTGTAAAAACTACTAAGAGAACTCCTGTCTGGCACCTTCCCCGGTGGAGTTGTGCATGGGGTGTGTTTGGAACATTTTGTCACCGGCCGACTCCAAAATTCAGCGGTTCCCCATCTCAGCCCAGAAAGCAGGTAGAACAACTTTTGTGGTGCCTTTCAGCTGCCTACCAAGGTAGTGTAAAAACTACCAGGAGAACTCCTGCCTGGCACCTTCGCTAGTGGAGTTGTGCAGGGGGTGTGTTTGGAACATTTTTTCACCGGCTGACTCCAAAATTCAGCGGTTCCCCATCTCAGCCCAGAAAGCAGGTAGAACAACTTTTGTGGTGCCTTTCAGCTGCCTACCAAGTTAGTGTAAAAACTACCAAGAGAACTCCTGTCTGGCACCTTCCCCGGTGGAGTTGTGCCGGGGGGTGTGTTTGGAACATTTTGTCACCGGCCGACTCCAAAATTCAGCGGTTCCCCATCTCAGCCCAGAAAGCAGGTAGAACAACTTTTGTGGTGTCTTTCAGATGCCTACCAAGGTAGTGTAAAAACTACCAGGAGAACTCCTGTCTGGCACCTTCCCCGGTGGAGTTGTGCATGGGGTGTGTTTGGAACATTTTGTCACCGGCCGACTCCAAAATTCAGCGGTTCCCCATCTCAGCCCAGAAAGCAGGAACAACAGCTTTTGTGGTGTCTTTCAGGTTCCTACCAAGGTAGTGTAAAAACTACTAAGAGTACTCCTGTCTGGCACCTTCCCCGGTGGAGTTGTGCCGGGGGGTGTTTTTGGAACATTTTGTCACCGGCCGACTCCAAAATTCAGCGGTTCCCCATCTCAGCCCAGAAAGCAGGTAGAACAACTTTTGTGGTGTCTTTCAGATGCCTACCGGAGCAGTGTAAAAACTACCAGGAGAACTCCTGTCTGGCACCTTCCCCGGTGGAGTTGTGCATGGGGTGTGTTTGGAACATTTTGTCACCGGCCGACTCCAAAATTCAGCGGTTCCCCATCTCAGCCCAGAAAGCAGGTAGAACAACTTTTGTGGTGTCTTTCAGATGCCTACCAGAGCAATGTAAAAACTACCAGGAGAACTCCTGTCTGGCACCTTCCCCGGTGGAGTTGTGCATGGGGTGTGTTTGGAACATTTTGTCACCAGCCGAGTCCAAAATTCAGCGGTTCCCCATCTCAGCCCAGAAAGCAGGTAGAACAACTTTTGTGGTGCCTTTCAAATGCCTACCAAGGTAGTGTAAAAACTACCAAGAGAACTCCTGCCTGGCACCTTCCCCGGTGGAGTTGTGCATGGGGTGTCTTTGGAACATTTTGTCACCGGCCGACTCCAAAATTCAGCGATTCCCCATCTCAGCCCAGAAAGCAGGAAGAACAACTTTTGTGGTGTCCTTTTGATGCCTACAGGAGCAATGTAAAAACTACCAACAGAACTCGTCCCTGGCACCTTCGCTAGTGGAGTTGTGCATGGGGTGTGTTTGGAACATTTTGTCACCGGCCGACTCCAAAATTCAGCGGTTCCCCATCTCAGCCCAGAAAGCAGGTAGAACAACTTTTGTGGTGTCTTTCAGATGCCTACCGGAGCAATGTAAAAACTACCAGGAGAACTCCTGTCTGGCACCTTCCCCGGTGGAGTTGTGCATCGGCGTGTTCGGAACATTTTGTCACCAGCCGAGTCCAAAAATTCAGCGGTTCCCCATCTCAGCCCAGAAAGCAGGTAGAACAACTTTTGTGGTGCCTTTCAGATGCCTACCAAGGTAGTGTAAAAACTACTAAGAGAACTCCTGTCTGACACCTTCCCCGGTGGAGTTGTGCATGGGGTGTGTTTGGAACATTTTGTCACCAGCCGAATCCAAAATTCAGCGGTTCCCCATCTCAGCCCAGAAAGCAGGTAGAACAACTTTTGTGGTGCCTTTCAGGTGCCTACCAAGGTAGTGTAAAAACTACCAGGAGAACTCCTGTCTGGCACCTTCCCCGGTGGAGTTGTGCATGGGGTGTGTTTGGAACATTTTGACACCGGCCGACTCCAAAATTCAGCGGTTCCCCATCTCAGCCCAGAAAGCAGGTAGAACAACTTTTGTGGTGCCTTTCAGCTGCCTACCAAGGTAGTGTAAAAACTACCAGGAGAACTCCTGCCTGGCACCTTCGCTAGTGGAGTTGTGCAGGGGGTGTGTTTGGAACATTTTTTCACCGGCTGACTCCAAAATTCAGCGGTTCCCCATCTCAGCCCAGAAAGCAGGTAGAACAACTTTTGTGGTGCCTTTCAGCTGCCTACCAAGGTAGTGTAAAAACTACCAAGAGAACTCCTGTCTGGCACCTTCCCCGGTGGAGTTGTGCATGGGGTGTCTTTGGAACATTTTGTCACCGGCCGAGTCCAAAATTCAGCTGTTCCCCATCTCAGCCCAGAAAGCAGGTAGAACAACTTTTGTGGTGCCTTTCAGCTGCCTACCAAGGTAGTGTAAAAACTACCAAGAGAACTCCTGCCTGGCACCTTCCCCGGTGGAGTTGTGCATGGGGTGTGTTTGGAACATTTTGTCACCAGCCGAGTCCAAAATTCAGCAGTTCCCCATCTCAGCCCAGAAAGCAGGTAGAACAACTTTTGTGGTGCCTTTCAAATGCCTACCAAGGTAGTGTAAAAACTACCAAGAGAACTCCTGCCTGGCACCTTCCCCGGTGGAGTTGTGCATGGGGTGTGTTTGGAACATTTTGTCACCGGCCGACTCCAAAATTCAGCGGTTCCCCATCTCAGCCCAGAAAGCAGGAAGAACAACTTTTGTGGTGTCCTTTTGATGCCTACAGGAGCAATGTAAAAACTACCAACAGAACTCGTCCCTGGCACCTTCGCTAGTGGAGTTGTGCATGGGGTGTGTTTGGAACATTTTGTCACCGGCCGAGTCCAAAATTCAGCGGTTCCCCATCTCAGCCCAGAAAGCAGGTAGAACAACTTTTGTGGTGTCTTTCAGATGCCTACCGGAGCAATGTAAAAACTACCAACAGAACTCGTCCCTGGCACCTTCGCTAGTGGAGTTGTGCATGGGGTGTATTTATTAAAATTTTGTCACCGGCCGACTCCAAAATTCAGTGGTTCCCCATCTCAGCCCAGAAAGCAGGTAGAACAACTTTTGTGGTGCCTTTCAGCTGCCTACCAAGGTAGTGTAAAAACTATCAAGAGAACTCTTGTCTGGCACATTCCCCGGTGGAGTTGTGCATGGGGCGTGTTCGGAACATTTTGTCACCAGCCGAGTCCAAAAATTCAGCGGTTCCCCATCTCAGCCCAGAAAGCAGGTAGAACAACTTTTGTGGTGCCTTTCAGCTGCCTACCAAGGTAGTGTAAAAACTATTAAGAGAACTCCTGTCTGACACCTTCCCCGGTGGAGTTGTGCATGGGGTGTGTTTGGAACATTTTGTCACCAGCCGAGTCCAAAATTCAGCGTTTCCCCATCTCAGCCCAGAAAGCAGGTAGAACAACTTTTGTGGTGTCTTTCAGATGCCTACCAGAGCAATGTAAAAACTACCAGGAGAACTCCTGTCTGGCACCTTCCCCGGTGGAGTTGTGCATGGGGTGTGTTTGGAACATTTTGTCACCGGCCGAGTCCAAAATTCAGCGGTTCCCCATCTCAGCCCAGAAAGCAGGTAGAACAACTTTTGTGGTGTCTTTCAGATGCCTACCGGAGCAATGTAAAAACTACCAAGAGAACTCCTGTCTGGCACCTTCCCCGGTGGAGTTGTGCATGGGGTGTCTTTGGAACATTTTGTCACCAGCCGAGTCCAAAATTCAGCGGTTCCCCATCTCAGCCCAGAAAGCAGGTAGAATAACTTTTGTGGTGCCTTTCAAATGCCTACCAAGGTAGTGTAAAAACTACCAAGAGAACTCCTGCCTGGCACCTTCCCCGGTGGAGTTGTGCATGGGGTGTCTTTGGAACATTTTGTCACCGGCCGAGTCCAAAATTCAGCGGTTCCCCATCTCAGCCCAGAAAGCAGGAAGAACAACTTTTGTGGTGTCTTTCAGATGCCTACCGGAGCAATGTAAAAACTACCAGGAGAACTCCTGTCTGGCACCTTCCCCGGTGGAGTTGTGCATGGGGTGTGTTTGGAACATTTTGTCACCAGCCGACTCCAAAATTCAGCAGTTCCCCATCTCAGCCCAGAAAGCAGGTAGAACAACTTTTGTGGTGCCTTTCAAATGCCTACCAAGGTAGTGTAAAAACTATTAAGAGAACTCCTGTCTGGCACCTTCCCCGGTGGAGTTGTGCATGGGGTGTGTTTGGAACATTTTGTCACCGGCCGACTCAAAAATTCAGCGGTTCCCCATCTCAGCCCAGAAAGCAGGTAGAACAACTTTTGTGGTGTCTTTCAGATGCCTACCGGAGCAATGTAAAAACTACCAGGAGAACTCCTGTCTGGCACCTTCCCCGGTGGAGTTGTGCATGGGGTGTGTTTGGAACATTTTGTCACCGGCCGACTCCAAAATTCAGCGGTTTCCCATCTCAGCCCAGAAAGCAGGAAGAACAACTTTTGTGGTGCCTTTCAGCTGCCTACCAAGGTAGTGTAAAAACTATCAAGAGAACTCCTGTCTGGCACCTTCCCCGGTGGAGTTGTGCATGGGGTGTGTTCGGAACATTTTGTCACCGGCCGAGTCCAAAATTCAGCGGTTTCCCATCTCAGCCCAGAAAGCAGGTAGAACAACTTTTGTGGTGTCTTTCAGATGCCTACCGGAGCAATGTAAAAACTACCAGGAGAACTCCTGTCTGGCACCTTCCCCGGTGGAGTTGTGCATGGGGTGTGTTTGGAACATTTTGTCACCAGCCGAGTCCAAAATTCAGCGGTTCCCCATCTCAGCCCAGAAAGCAGGTAGAACAACTTTTGTGGTGCCTTTCAGCTGCCTACCAAGGTAGTGTAAAAACTATTAAGAGAACTCCTGTCTGACACCTTCCTCGGTGGAGTTGTGCATGGGGTGTGTTTGGAACATTTTGTCACCGGCCGACTCCAAAATTCAGCAGTTCCCCATCTCAGCCCAGAAAGCAGGTAGAACAACTTTTGTGGTGTCTTTCAGATGCCTACCAGAGCAATGTAAAAACTACCAGGAGAACTCCTGTCTGGCACCTTCCCCGGTGGAGTTGTGCAGGGGGTGTGTTTGGAACATTTTGTCACCGGCCGAGTCCAAAATTCAGCGGTTCCCCATCTCAGCCCAGAAAGCAGGTAGAACAACTTTTGTGGTGTCTTTCAGATGCCTACCGGAGCAATGTAAAAACTACCAGGAGAACTCCTGTCTGGCACCTTCCCCGGTGGAGTTGTGCATGGGGTGTGTTTGGAAGATTTTGTCACCGGCCGACTCCAAAATTCAGCGGTTCCCCATCTCAGCCCAGAAAGCAGGTAGAACAACTTTTGTGGTGCCTTTCAGCTGCCTACCAAGGTAGTGTAAAAACTATTAAGAGAACTCCTGTCTGACACCTTCCCCGGTGGAGTTGTGCATGGGGTGTGTTTGGAACATTTTGTCACCGGCCGACTCCAAAATTCAGCGGTTCCCCATCTCAGCCCAGAAAGCAGGTAGAACAACTTTTGTGGTGTCTTTCAGATGCCTACCAGAGCAATGTAAAAACTACTAAGAGAACTCCTGTCTGGCACCTTCCCCGGTGGAGTTGTGCATGGGGTGTGTTTGGAACATTTTGTCACCGGCCGACTCCAAAATTCAGCGGTTCCCCATCTCAGCCCAGAAAGCAGGTAGAACAACTTTTGTGGTGTCTTTCAGATGCCTACCGGAGCAATGTAAAAACTACCAAGAGAACTCCTGTCTGGCACCTTCCCCGGTGGAGTTGTGCATGGGGTGTCTTTGGAACATTTTGTCACCAGCCGACTCCAAAATTCAGCGGTTCCCCATCTCAGCCCAGAAAGCAGGTAGAATAACTTTTGTGGTGCCTTTCAAATGCCTACCAAGGTAGTGTAAAAACTACCAAGAGAACTCCTGTCTGGCACCTTCCCCGGTGGAGTTGTGCATGGGGTGTCTTTGGAACATTTTGTCACCGGCCGAGTCCAAAATTCAGCGGTTCCCCATCTCAGCCCAGAAAGCAGGAAGAACAACTTTTGTGGTGTCTTTCAGATGCCTACCGGAGCAATGTAAAAACTACCAGGAGAACTCCTGTCTGGCACCTTCCCCGGTGGAGTTGTGCATGGGGTGTGTTTGGAACATTTTGTCACCGGCTGACTCCAAAATTCAGCGATTCCCCATCTCAGCCCAGAAAGCAGGTAGAACAACTTTTGTGGTGTCTTTCAGATGCCTACCGGAGCAATGTAAAAACTACCAGGAGAACTCCTGTCTGGCACCTTCGCTAGTGGAGTTGTGCATGGGGTGTGTTTGGAACATTTTGTCACCGGCCGACTCCAAAATTCAGCGGTTCCCCATCTCAGCCCAGAAAGCAGGTAGAAGAACTTTTGTGGTGCCTTTCAGCTGCCTACCAAGGTAGTGTAAAAACTACCAAGAGAACTCCTGCCTGGCACCTTCCCCGGTGGAGTTGTGCATGGGGTGTGTTTGGAACATTTTGTCAACGGCCGAGTCCAAAATTCAGCGGTTCCCCATCTCAGCCCAGAAAGCAGGTAGAACAACTTTTGTGGTGCCTTTCAGCTGCCTACCAAGGTAGTGTAAAAACTACTAAGAGAACTCCTGCCTGGCACCTTCCCCGGTGGAGTTGTGCATGGGGTGTGTTTGGAACATTTTGTCACCGGCCGACTCCAAAATTCAGCGGTTCCCCATCTCAGCCCAGAAAGCAGGTAGAACAACTTTTGTGGTGTCCTTTTGATGCCTACCGGAGCAATGTAAAAACTACCAACAGAACTCGTCCCTGGCACCTTCGCTAGTGGAGTTGTGCATGGGGTGTATTTATTAAAATTTTGTCACCGGCCGACTCCAAAATTCAGTGGTTCCCCATCTCAGCCCAGAAAGCAGGTAGAACAACTTTTGTGGTGCCTTTCAGCTGCCTACCAAGGTAGTGTAAAAACTATCAAGAGAACTCTTGTCTGGCACATTCCCCGGTGGAGTTGTGCATGGGGCGTGTTCGGAACATTTTGTCACCAGCCGAGTCCAAAAATTCAGCGGTTCCCCATCTCAGCCCAGAAAGCAGGTAGAACAACTTTTGTGGTGCCTTTCAGCTGCCTACCAAGGTAGTGTAAAAACTATTAAGAGAACTCCTGTCTGACACCTTCCCCGGTGGAGTTGTGCATGGGGTGTGTTTGGAACATTTTGTCACCAGCCGAGTCCAAAATTCAGCGTTTCCCCATCTCAGCCCAGAAAGCAGGTAGAACAACTTTTGTGGTGTCTTTCAGATGCCTACCAAGGTAGTGTAAAAACTACCAGGAGAACTCCTGTCTGGCACCTTCCCCGGTGGAGTTGTGCATGGGGTGTGTTTGGAACATTTTGTCACCGGCCGACTCCAAAATTCAGCGGTTCCCCATCTCAGCCCAGAAAGCAGGTAGAACAACTTTTGTGGTGTCCTTTTGATGCCTACCGGAGCAATGTAAAAACTACCAACAGAACTCGTCCCTGGCACCTTCGCTAGTGGAGTTGTGCATGGGGTGTATTTATTAAAATTTTGTCACCGGCCGACTCCAAAATTCAGTGGTTCCCCATCTCAGCCCAGAAAGCAGGTAGAACAACTTTTGTGGTGCCTTTCAGCTGCCTACCAAGGTAGTGTAAAAACTACCAAGAGAACTCCTGCCTGGCACCTTCCCCGGTGGAGTTGTGCATGGGGTGTCTTTGGAACATTTTGTCACCGGCCGAGTCCAAAATTCAGCGGTTCCCCATCTCAGCCCAGAAAGCAGGAAGAACAACTTTTGTGGTGTCTTTCAGATGCCTACCGGAGCAATGTAAAAACTACCAGGAGAACTCCTGTCTGGCACCTTCCCCGGTGGAGTTGTGCATGGGGTGTGTTTGGAACATTTTGTCACCAGCCGACTCCAAAATTCAGCAGTTCCCCATCTCAGCCCAGAAAGCAGGTAGAACAACTTTTGTGGTGCCTTTCAAATGCCTACCAAGGTAGTGTAAAAACTATTAAGAGAACTCCTGTCTGGCACCTTCCCCGGTGGAGTTGTGCATGGGGTGTGTTTGGAACATTTTGTCACCGGCCGACTCAAAAATTCAGCGGTTCCCCATCTCAGCCCAGAAAGCAGGTAGAACAACTTTTGTGGTGTCTTTCAGATGCCTACCGGAGCAATGTAAAAACTACCAGGAGAACTCCTGTCTGGCACCTTCCCCGGTGGAGTTGTGCATGGGGTGTGTTTGGAACATTTTGTCACCGGCCGACTCCAAAATTCAGCGGTTTCCCATCTCAGCCCAGAAAGCAGGAAGAACAACTTTTGTGGTGCCTTTCAGCTGCCTACCAAGGTAGTGTAAAAACTATCAAGAGAACTCCTGTCTGGCACCTTCCCCGGTGGAGTTGTGCATGGGGTGTGTTCGGAACATTTTGTCACCGGCCGAGTCCAAAATTCAGCGGTTTCCCATCTCAGCCCAGAAAGCAGGTAGAACAACTTTTGTGGTGTCTTTCAGATGCCTACCGGAGCAATGTAAAAACTACCAGGAGAACTCCTGTCTGGCACCTTCCCCGGTGGAGTTGTGCATGGGGTGTGTTTGGAACATTTTGTCACCAGCCGAGTCCAAAATTCAGCGGTTCCCCATCTCAGCCCAGAAAGCAGGTAGAACAACTTTTGTGGTGCCTTTCAGCTGCCTACCAAGGTAGTGTAAAAACTATTAAGAGAACTCCTGTCTGACACCTTCCTCGGTGGAGTTGTGCATGGGGTGTGTTTGGAACATTTTGTCACCGGCCGACTCCAAAATTCAGCAGTTCCCCATCTCAGCCCAGAAAGCAGGTAGAACAACTTTTGTGGTGTCTTTCAGATGCCTACCAGAGCAATGTAAAAACTACCAGGAGAACTCCTGTCTGGCACCTTCCCCGGTGGAGTTGTGCATGGGGTGTGTTTGGAACATTTTGTCACCGGCCGAGTCCAAAATTCAGCGGTTCCCCATCTCAGCCCAGAAAGCAGGTAGAACAACTTTTGTGGTGTCTTTCAGATGCCTACCGGAGCAATGTAAAAACTACCAGGAGAACTCCTGTCTGGCACCTTCCCCGGTGGAGTTGTGCAGGGGGTGTGTTTGGAAGATTTTGTCACCGGCCGAGTCCAAAATTCAGCGGTTCCCCATCTCAGCCCAGAAAGCAGGTAGAACAACTTTTGTGGTGCCTTTCAGCTGCCTACCAAGGTAGTGTAAAAACTATTAAGAGAACTCCTGTCTGACACCTTCCCCGGTGGAGTTGTGCATGGGGTGTGTTTGGAACATTTTGTCACCGGCCGACTCCAAAATTCAGCAGTTCCCCATCTCAGCCCAGAAAGCAGGTAGAACAACTTTTGTGGTGTCTTTCAGATGCCTACCAGAGCAATGTAAAAACTACCAGGAGAACTCCTGTCTGGCACCTTCCCCGGTGGAGTTGTGCATGGGGTGTGTTTGGAACATTTTGTCACCGGCCGACTCCAAAATTCAGCGGTTCCCCATCTCAGCCCAGAAAGCAGGTAGAACAACTTTTGTGGTGTCTTTCAGATGCCTACCGGAGCAATGTAAAAACTACCAACAGAACTCGTCCCTGGCACCTTCGCTAGTGGAGTTGTGCATGGGGTGTCTTTGGAACATTTTGTCACCAGCCGACTCCAAAATTCAGCGGTTCCCCATCTCAGCCCAGAAAGCAGGTAGAATAACTTTTGTGGTGCCTTTCAAATGCCTACCAAGGTAGTGTAAAAACTACCAAGAGAACTCCTGTCTGGCACCTTCCCCGGTGGAGTTGTGCATGGGGTGTGTTTGGAACATTTTGTCACCGGCCGAGTCCAAAATTCAGCGGTTCCCCATCTCAGCCCAGAAAGCAGGAAGAACAACTTTTGTGGTGTCTTTCAGATGCCTACCGGAGCAATGTAAAAACTACCAGGAGAACTCCTGTCTGGCACCTTCCCCGGTGGAGTTGTGCATGGGGTGTGTTTGGAACATTTTGTCACCGGCTGACTCCAAAATTCAGCGATTCCCCATCTCAGCCCAGAAAGCAGGTAGAACAACTTTTGTGGTGTCTTTCAGATGCCTACCGGAGCAATGTAAAAACTACCAGGAGAACTCCTGTCTGGCACCTTCGCTAGTGGAGTTGTGCATGGGGTGTGTTTGGAACATTTTGTCACCGGCCGAGTCCAAAATTCAGCTGTTCCCCATCTCAGCCCAGAAAGCAGGTAGAACAACTTTTGTGGTGCCTTTCAGCTGCCTACCAAGGTAGTGTAAAAACTACCAAGAGAACTCCTGCCTGGCACCTTCCCCGGTGGAGTTGTGCATGGGGTGTGTTTGGAACATTTTGTCAACGGCCGAGTCCAAAATTCAGCGGTTCCCCATCTCAGCCCAGAAAGCAGGTAGAACAACTTTTGTGGTGCCTTTCAGCTGCCTACCAAGGTAGTGTAAAAACTACTAAGAGAACTCCTGTCTGGCACCTTCCCCGGTGGAGTTGTGCATGGGGTGTGTTTGGAACATTTTGTCACCGGCCGACTCCAAAATTCAGCGGTTCCCCATCTCAGCCCAGAAAGCAGGTAGAACAACTTTTGTGGTGTCCTTTTGATGCCTACCGGAGCAATGTAAAAACTACCAACAGAACTCGTCCCTGGCACCTTCGCTAGTGGAGTTGTGCATGGGGTGTATTTATTAAAATTTTGTCACCGGCCGAGTCCAAAATTCAGCGGTTCCCCATCTCAGCCCAGAAAGCAGGTAGAACAACTTTTGTGGTGCCTTTCAGCTGCCTACCAAGGTAGTGTAAAAACTATCAAGAGAACTCTTGTCTGGCACCTTCCCTGGTGGAGTTGTGCATGGGGTGTGTTTGGAACATTTTGTCACCAGCCGAGTCCAAAATTCAGCGGTTCCCCATCTCAGCCCAGAAAGCAGGTAGAACAACTTTTGTGGTGTCTTTCAGATGCCTACCAAGGTAGTGTAAAAACTACTAAGAGAACTCCTGCCTGGCACCTTCCCCGGTGGAGTTGTGCATGGGGTGTGTTTGGAACATTTTGTCACCAGCCGAGTCCAAAATTCAGCGGTTCCCCATCTCAGCCCAGAAAGCAGGAAGAACAACTTTTGTGGTGTCTTTCACATGCCTAGCGGAGCAATGTAAAAACTACCAGGAGAACTCCTGTCTGTCACCTTCCCCGGTGGAGTTGTGCAGGGGGTGTGTTTGGAACATTTTGTCACCAGCCGACTCCAAAATTCAGCGGTTCCCCATCTCAGCCCAGAAAGCAGGTAGAACAACTTTTGTGGTGCCTTTCAGCTGCCTACCAAGGTAGTGTAAAAACTACTAAGAGAACTCCTGCCTGGCACCTTCCCCGGTGGAGTTGTGCATGGGGTGTCTTTGGAACATTTTGTCACCGGCCGAGTCCAAAATTCAGCGGTTCCCCATCTCAGCCCAGAAAGCAGGTAGAACAACTTTTGTGGTGTCTTTCAGATGCCTACCGGAGCAATGTAAAAACTACCAGGAGAACTCCTGTCTGGCACCTTCCCCGGTGGAATTGTGCATGGGGTGTGTTTGGAACATTTTGTCACCAGCCGAGTCCAAAATTCAGCGATTCCCCATCTCAGCCCAGAAAGCAGGTAGAATAACTTTTGTGGTGCCTTTCAGCTGCCTACCAAGGTAGTGTAAAAACTACTAAGAGAACTCCTGTCTGGCACCTTCCCCGGTGGAGTTGTGCATGGGGTGTCTTTGGAACATTTTGTCACCGGCCGAGTCCAAAATTCAGCGGTTCCCCATCTCAGCCCAGAAAGCAGGTAGAACAACTTTTGTGGTGTCCTTTTGATGCCTACCGGAGCAATGTAAAAACTACCAACAGAACTCGTCCCTGGCACCTTCGCTAGTGGAGTTGTGCATGGGGTGTATTTATTAAAATTTTGTCACCGGCCGAGTCCAAAATTCAGCGGTTCCCCATCTCAGCCCAGAAAGCAGGTAGAACAACTTTTGTGGTGCCTTTCAGCTGCCTACCAAGGTAGTGTAAAAACTACTAAGAGAACTCCTGTCTGGCACCTTCCCCGGTGGAGTTGTGCATGGGGTGTGTTTGGAACATTTTGTCACCGGCCGACTCCAAAATTCAGCGGTTCCCCATCTCAGCCCAGAAAGCAGGTAGAACAACTTTTGTGGTGTCTTTCAGATGCCTACCGGAGCAATGTAAAAACTACCAGGAGAACTCCTGTCTGGCACCTTCCCCGGTGGAGTTGTGCATGGGGTGTGTTTGGAAGATTTTGTCACCGGCCGACTCCAAAATTCAGCGGTTCCCCATCTCAGCCCAGAAAGCAGGTAGAACAACTTTTGTGGTGCCTTTCAGCTGCCTACCAAGGTAGTGTAAAAACTATTAAGAGAACTCCTGCCTGGCACCTTCCCCGGTGGAGTTGTGCATGGGGTGTGTTTGGAACATTTCGTCACCGGCCGACTCCAAAATTCAGCGGTTCCCCATCTCAGCCCAGAAAGCAGGTAGAACAACTTTTGTGGTGTCTTTCAGATGCCTACCGGAGCAATGTAAAAACTACCAGGAGAACTCCTGTCTGGCACCTTCCCCGGTGGAGTTGTGCATGGGGTGTGTTTGGAACATTTTGTCACCAGCCGACTCCAAAATTCAGCGGTTCCCCATCTCAGCCCAGAAAGCAGGTAGAACAACTTTTGTGGTGTCTTTCAGATGCCTACCGGAGCAATGTAAAAACTACCAGGAGAACTCCTGTCTGGCACCTTCCCCGGTGGAGTTGTGCATGGGGTGTGTTTGGAACATTTTGTCACCAGCCGAGTCCAAAATTCAGCGGTTCCCCATCTCAGCCCAGAAAGCAGGTAGAACAACTTTTGTGGTGTCTTTCAGCTGCCTACCAAGGTAGTGTAAAAACTACTAAGAGAACTCCTGCCTGGCACCTTCCCCGGTGGAGTTGTGCATGGGGTGTGTTTGGAACATTTTGTCACCAGCCGAGTCCAAAATTCAGCGGTTCCCCATCTCAGCCCAGAAAGCAGGTAGAATAACTTTTGTGGTGCCTTTCAGCTGCCTACCAAGGTAGTGTAAAAACTACTAAGAGAACTCCTGTCTGGCACCTTCCCCGGTGGAGTTGTGCATGGGGTGTGTTTGGAACATTTTGTCACCGGCCGAGTCCAAAATTCAGCGGTTCCCCATCTCAGCCCAGAAAGCAGGTAGAACAACTTTTGTGGTGTCCTTTTGATGCCTACAGGAGAAATGTAAAAACTACCAACAGAACTCGTCCCTGGCACCTTCGCTAGTGGAGTTGTGCATGGGGTGTATTTATTAAAATTTTGTCACCAGCCGAGTCCAAAATTCAGCTGTTCCCCATCTCAGCCCAGAAAGCAGGTAGAACAACTTTTGTGGTGTCCTTTTGATGCCTACAGGAGCAATGTAAAAACTACCAACAGAACTCGTCCCTGGCACCTTCGCTAGTGGAGTTGTCCATGGGGTGTGTTTGGAACATTTTTTCACCGGCCGACTCCAAAATTCAGCGGTTCCCCATCTCAGCCCAGAAAGCAGGTAGAACAACTTTTGTGGTGTCTTTCAGATGCCTACCGGAGCAATGTAAAAACTACCAGGAGAACTCCTGTCTGGCACCTTCCCCGGTGGAGTTGTGCATGGGGTGTGTTTGGAACATTTTGTCACCGGCCGACTCCAAAATTCAGCGGTTCCCCATCTCAGCCCAGAAAGCAGGAAGAACAACTTTTGTGGTGTCTTTCAGATGCCTACCGGAGCAATGTAAAAACTACCAGGAGAACTCCTGTCTGGCACCTTCCCCGGTGGAGTTGTGCATGGGGTGTGTTTGGAACATTTTGTCACCGGCCGAGTCCAAAATTCAGCGGTTCCCCATCTCAGCCCAGAAAGCAGGAAGAACAACTTTTGTGCTGTCTTTCAGATGCCTACCGGAGCAATGTAAAAACTACCAGGAGAACTCCTGTCTGGCACCTTCCCCGGTGGAGTTGTGCATGGGGTGTCTTTGGAACATTTTGTCACCGGCCGAGTCCAAAATTCAGCGGTTCCCCATCTCAGCCCAGAAAGCAGGTAGAACTTTTGTGGTGTCCTTTTGATGCCTACCGGAGCAATGTAAAAACTACTAAGAGAACTCCTGTCTGGCACCTTCCCCGGTGGAGTTGTGCATGGGGTGTATTTATTAAAATTTTGTCACCAGCCGAGTCCAAAATTCAGCGTTTCCCCATCTCAGCCCAGAAAGCAGGTAGAACAACTTTTGTGGTGCCTTTCAGCTGCCTACCAAGGTAGTGTAAAAACTATTAAGAGAACTCCTGCCTGGCACCTTCCCCGGTGGAGTTGTGCATGGGGTGTGTTTGGAACATTTTGTCACCGGCTGAGTCCAAAATTCAGCGGTTCCCCATCTCAGCCCAGAAAGCAGGTAGAACAACTTTTGTGGTGTCTTTCAGATGCCTACCGGAGCAATGTAAAAACTACCAGGAGAACTCCTGTCTGGCACCTTCCCCGGTGGAATTGTGCATGGGGTGTGTTTGGAACATTTTGTCACCGGCCGAGTCCAAAATTCAGCGGTTCCCCATCTCAGCCCAGAAAGCAGGTAGAATAACTTTTGTGGTGCCTTTCAGCTGCCTACCAAGGTAGTGTAAAAACTACTAAGAGAACTCCTGTCTGGCACCTTCCCCGGTGGAGTTGTGCATGGGGTGTGTTTGGAACATTTTGTCACCAGCCGACTCCAAAATTCAGCGGTTCCCCATCTCAGCCCAGAAAGCAGGTAGAACAACTTTTGTGGTGTCCTTTTGATGCCTACCGGAGCAATGTAAAAACTACCAACAGAACTCGTCCCTGGCACCTTCGCTAGTGGAGTTGTGCATGGGGTGTGTTTGGAACATTTTGTCACCGGCCGACTCCAAAATTCAGCGGTTCCCCATCTCAGCCCAGAAAGCAGGTAGAACAACTTTTGTGGTGTCTTTCAGATGCCTACCGGAGCAATGTAAAAACTACCAGGAGAACTCCTGTCTGGCACCTTCCCCGGTGGAGTTGTGCATGGGGTGTGTTTGGAACATTTTGTCACCAGCCGAGTCCAAAATTCAGCGGTTCCCCATCTCAGCCCAGAAAGCAGGTAGAACAACTTTTGTGGTGCCTTTCAGCTGCCTACCAAGGTAGTGTAAAAACTACTAAGAGAACTCCTGTCTGGCACCTTCCCCGGTGGAGTTGTGCAGGGGGTGTCTTTGGAACATTTCGTCACCAGCCGACTCCAAAATTCAGCGGTTCCCCATCTCAGCCCAGAAAGCAGGTAGAACAACTTTTGTGGTGCCTTTCAGCTGCCTACCAAGGTAGTGTAAAAACTATTAAGAGAACTCCTGCCTGGCACCTTCCCCGGTGGAGTTGTGCATGGGGTGTCTTTGGAACATTTCGTCACCAGCCGACTCCAAAATTCAGCGGTTCCCCATCTCAGCCCAGAAAGCAGGTAGAACAACTTTTGTGGTGTCTTTCAGATGCCTACCGGAGCAATGTAAAAACTACCAGGAGAACTCCTGTCTGGCACCTTCCCCGGTGGAGTTGTGCATGGGGTGTGTTTGGAACATTTTGTCACCAGCCGAGTCCAAAATTCAGCGGTTCCCCATCTCAGCCCAGAAAGCAGGTAGAACAACTTTTGTGGTGCCTTTCAGCTGCCTACCAAGGTAGTGT
>NW_026611866.1:0-85881 GCF_023638135.1 Falco biarmicus
AGCAGGTAGAACAAGTTTTGTGGTGCCTTTCAGGTGCCTACCGGGGTAGTGTAAAAACTACCAACAGAACTCCTTTCTGGCACCTTCCCCGGTGGAGTTGTGCATGGGGTGTGTTTGGAACATTTTGTCACCAGCCGAGTCCAAAATTCAGCGATTCCCCATCTCAGCCCAGAAAGCAGGTAGAACAAGTTTTGTGGTGCCTTTCAGCTGCCTACCGGGGTAGTGTAAAAACTACCAACAGAACTCGTTTCTGGCACCTTCCCCGGTGGAGTTGTGCATGGGGTGTGTTTGGAACATTTTGTCACCAGCCGAGTCCAAAATTCAGCGATTCTCCATCTCAGCCCAGAAAGCAGGTAGAACAAGTTTTGTGGTGCCTTTCAGCTGCCTACCGGGGTAGTGTAAAAACTACCAAGAGAACTCGTTTCTGGCACCTTCCCCGGTGGAGTTGTGCATGGGGTGTGTTTGGAACATTTTGTCAGCAGCCGAGTCCAAAATTCAGCGATTCCCCATCTCAGCCCAGAAAGCAGGTAGAACAAGTTTTGTGGTGCCTTTCAGCTGCCTACCGGGGTAGTGTAAAAACTACCAACAGAACTCGTTTCTGGCACCTTCCCCGGTGGAGTTGTGCATGGGGTGTGTTTGGAACATTTTGTCACCAGCCGAGTCCAAAATTCAGCGATTCCCCATCTCAGCCCAGAAAGCAGGTAGAACAAGTTTTGTGGTGCCTTTCAGCTGCCTACCGGGGTAGTGTAAAAACTACCAACAGAACTCGTTTCTGGCACCTTCCCCGGTGGAGGTGTGCATGGGGTGTGTTTGGAACATTTTGTCACCAGCCGAGTCCAAAAGTCAGCGATTCCCCATCTCAGCCCAGAAAGCAGGTAGAACAAGTTTTGTGGTGCCTTTCTCTTGCCTACCGGGGTAGTGTAAAAACTACCAACAGAACTCGTTTCTGGCACCTTCCCCGGTGGAGTTGTGCATGGGGTGTGTTTGGAACATTTTGTCACCAGCCGAGTCCAAATTCAGCCGTTCCCCATCTCAGCCCAGAAAGCAGGTAGAACAAGTTTTGTGGTGCCTTTCAGCTGCCTACCGGGGTAGTGTAAAAACTACCAACAGAACTCGTTTCTGGCACCTTCCCCGGTGGAGTTGTGCATGGGGTGTGTTTGGAACATTTGTCACCAGCCGAGTCCAAAATTCAGCGATTCCCCATCTCAGCCCAGAAAGCAGGTAGAACAAGTTTTGTGGTGCCTTTCAGCTGCCTACCGGGGTAGTGTAAAAACTACCAACAGAACTCGTTTCTGGCACCTTCCCCGGTGGAGTTGTGCATGGGGTGTGTTTGGAACATTTTGTCACCAGCCGAGTCCAAAATTCAGCGATTCCCCATCTCAGCCCAGAAAGCAGGTAGAACAAGTTTTGTGGTGCCTTTCAGCTGCCTACCGGGGTAGTGTAAAAACTACCAACAGAACTCGTTTCTGGCACCTTCCCCGGTGGAGTTGTGCATGGGGTGTGTTTGGAACATTTTGTCACCAGCCGAGTCCAAAATTCAGCGATTCCCCATCTCAGCCCAGAAAGCAGGTAGAACAAGTTTTGTGGTGCCTTTCAGCTGCCTACCGGGGTAGTGTAAAAACTACCAACAGAACTCGTTTCTGGCACCTTCCCCGGTGGAGTTGTGCATGGGGTGTGTTTGGAACATTTTGTTACCAGCCGAGTCCAAAATTCAGCCGTTCCCCATCTCAGCCCAGAAAGCAGGTAGAACAAGTTTTGTGGTGCCTTTCAGCTGCCTACCGGGGTAGTGTAAAAACTACCAACAGAACTCGTTTCTGGCACCTTCCCCGGTGGAGTTGTGCATGGGGTGTGTTTGGAACATTTTGTCAGCAGCCGAGTCCAAAATTCAGCGATTCCCCATCTCAGCCCAGAAAGCAGGTAGAACAAGTTTTGTGGTGCCTTTCAGCTGCCTACCGGGGTAGTGTAAAAACTACCAACGGAACTCGTTTCTGGCACCTTCCCCGGTGGAGTTGTGCATGGGGTGTGTTTGGAACATTTTGTCACCAGCCGAGTCCAAAATTCAGCGATAATCCCCATCTCAGCCCAGAAAGCAGGTAGAACAAGTTTTGTGGTGCCTTTCAGCTGCCTACCGGGGTAGTGTAAAAACTACCAACAGAACTCGTTTCTGGCACCTTCCCCGGTGGAGTTGTGCATGGGGTGTGTTTGGAACATTTTGTCACCAGCCGAGTCCAAAATTCAGCGATTCCCCATCTCAGCCAAGAAAGCAGGTAGAACAAGTTTTGTGGTGCCTTTCAGCTGCCTACCGGGGTAGTGTAAAAACTACCCACAGAACTCGTTTCTGGCACCTTCCCCGGTGGAGTTGTGCATGGGGTGTGTTTGGAACATTTTGTCACCAGCCAAGTCCAAAATTCAGCTATTCCCCATCTCAGCCCAGAAAGCAGGTACAACAAGTTTTGTGGTGCCTTTCTCTTGCCTACCGGGGTAGTGTAAAAACTACCAACAGAACTCGTTTCTGGCACCTTCCCCGGTGGAGTTGTGCATGGGGTGTGTTTGGAACATTTTGTCACCAGCCGAGTCCAAAATTCAGCGATTCCCCATCTCAGCCCAGAAAGCAGGTAGAACAAGTTTTGTGGTGCCTTTCAGCTGCCTACCGGGGGTAGTGTAAAAACTACCAACAGAACTCGTTTCTGGCACCTTCCCCGGTGGAGTTGTGCATGGGGTGTGTTTGGAACATTTTGTCACCAGCCGAGTCCAAAATTCAGCGATTCCCCATCTCAGCCCAGAAAGCAGGTAGAACAAGTTTTGTGGTGCCTTTCAGCTGCCTAGCGGGGTAGTGTAAAAACTACCAACAGAACTCGTTTCTGGCACCTTCCCCGGTGGAGTTGTGCATGGGGTGTGTTTGGAACATTTTGTCACCAGCCGAGTCCAAAATTCAGCGATTCCCCATCTCAGCCCAGAAAGCAGGTAGAACAAGTTTTGTGGTGCCTTTCAGCTGCCTACCGGGGTAGTGTAAAAACTACCAACAGAACTCGTTTCTGGCACCTTCCCCGGTGGAGTTGTGCATGGGGTGTGTTTGGAACATTTTGTTACCAGCCGAGTCCAAAATTCAGCCGTTCCCCATCTCAGCCCAGAAAGCAGGTAGAACAAGTTTTGTGGTGCCTTTCAGCTGCCTACCGGGGGTAGTGTAAAAACTACCAACAGAACTCGTTTCTGGCACCTTCCCCGGTGGAGTTGTGCATGGGGTGTGTTTGGAACATTTTGTCACCAGCCGAGTCCAAAATTCAGCGATTCCCCATCTCAGCCCAGAAAGCAGGTAGAACAAGTTTTGTGGTGCCTTTCTCTTGCCTACCGGGGTAGTGTAAAAACTACCAACGGAACTCGTTTCTGGCACCTTCCCCGGTGGAGTTGTGCATGGGGTGTGTTTGGAACATTTTGTCACCAGCCGAGTCCAAAATTCAGCGATTCCCCATCTCAGCCCAGAAAGCAGGTACAACAAGTTTTGTGGTGCCTTTCAGCTGCCTACCGGGGTAGTGTAAAAACTACCAACAGAACTCGTTTCTGGCACCTTCCCCGGTGGAGTTGTGCATGGGGTGTGTTTGGAACATTTTGTCACCAGCCGAGTCCAAAATTCAGCGATTCCCCATCTCAGCCCAGAAAGCAGGTAGAACAAGTTTTGTGGTGCCTTTCAGCTGCCTACCGGGGTAGTGTAAAAACTACCAACAGAACTCGTTTCTGGCACCTTCCCCGGTGGAGTTGTGCATGGGGTGTGTTTGGAACATTTTGTCACCAGCCGAGTCCAAAATTCAGGGATTCCCCATCTCAGCCCAGAAAGCAGGTAGAACAAGTTTTGTGGTGCCTTTCTCTTGCCTACCGGGGTAGTGTAAAAACTACCAACAGAACTCGTTTCTGGCACCTTCCCCGGTGGAGTTGTGCATGGGGTGTGTTTGGAACATTTTGTCAGCAGCCGAGTCCAAAATTCAGCCGTTCCCCATCTCAGCCCAGAAAGCAGGTAGAACAAGTTTTGTGGTGCCTTTCTCTTGCCTACCGGGGTAGTGTAAAAACTACCAACAGAACTCGTTTCTGGCACCTTCCCCGGTGGAGTTGTGCATGGGGTGTGTTTGGAACATTTTGTCACCAGCCGAGTCCAAAATTCAGCGATTCCCCATCTCAGCCCAGAAAGCAGGTAGAACAAGTTTTGTGGTGCCTTTCAGCTGCCTACCGGGGTAGTGTAAAAACTACCAACAGAACTCGTTTCTGGCACCTTCCCCGGTGGAGGTGTGCATGGGGTGTGTTTGGAACATTTTGTCACCAGCCGAGTCCAAAATTCAGCGATTCCCCATCTCAGCCCAGAAAGCAGGTAGAACAAGTTTTGTGGTGCCTTTCAGCTGCCTAGCGGGGTAGTGTAAAAACTACCAACAGAACTCGTTTCTGGCACCTTCCCCGGTGGAGTTGTGCATGGGGTGTGTTTGGAACATTTTGTCACCAGCCGAGTCCAAAATTCAGCCGTTCCCCATCTCAGCCCAGAAAGCAGGTAGAACAAGTTTTGTGGTGCCTTTCAGCTGCCTACCGGGGTAGTGTAAAAACTACCAACAGAACTCGTTTCTGGCACCTTCCCCGGTGGAGGTGTGCATGGGGTGTGTTTGGAACATTTTGTCACCAGCCGAGTCCAAAATTCAGGGATTCCCCATCTCAGCCCAGAAAGCAGGTAGAACAAGTTTTGTGGTGCCTTTCAGGTGCCTACCGGGGTAGTGTAAAAACTACCAACAGAACTCCTTTCTGGCACCTTCCCCGGTGGAGTTGTGCATGGGGTGTGTTTGGAACATTTTGTCACCAGCCGAGTCCAAAATTCAGCGATTCCCCATCTCAGCCCAGAAGCAGGTAGAACAAGTTTTGTGGTGCCTTTCAGCTGCCTACCGGGGTAGTGTAAAAACTACCAACAGAACTCGTTTCTGGCACCTTCCCCGGTGGAGTTGTGCATGGGGTGTGTTTGGAACATTTTGTCACCAGCCGAGTCCAAAATTCAGCGATTCTCCATCTCAGCCCAGAAAGCAGGTAGAACAAGTTTTGTGGTGCCTTTCAGCTGCCTACCGGGGTAGTGTAAAAACTACCAACAGAACTCGTTTCTGGCACCTTCCCCGGTGGAGTTGTGCATGGGGTGTGTTTGGAACATTTTGTCACCAGCCGAGTCCAAAATTCAGCGATTCCCCATCTCAGCCCAGAAAGCAGGTAGAACAAGTTTTGTGGTGCCTTTCAGCTGCCTACCGGGGTAGTGTAAAAACTACCAACAGAACTCGTTTCTGGCACCTTCCCCGGTGGAGTTGTGCATGGGGTGTGTTTGGAACATTTTGTCACCAGCCGAGTCCAAAATTCAGGGATTCCCCATCTCAGCCCAGAAAGCAGGTAGAACAAGTTTTGTGGTGCCTTTCAGCTGCCTACCGGGGTAGTGTAAAAACTACCAACAGAACTCGTTTCTGGCACCTTCCCCGGTGGAGGTGTGCATGGGGTGTGTTTGGAACATTTTGTCACCAGCCGAGTCCAAAATTCAGCGATTCCCCATCTCAGCCCAGAAAGCAGGTAGAACAAGTTTTGTGGTGCCTTTCTCTTGCCTACCGGGGTAGTGTAAAAACTACCAACAGAACTCGTTTCTGGCACCTTCCCCGGTGGAGTTGTGAATGGGGTGTGTTTGGAACATTTTGTCACCAGCCGAGTCCAAAATTCAGCGATTCTCCATCTCAGCCCAGAAAGCAGGTAGAACAAGTTTTGTGGTGCCTTTCTCTTGCCTACCGGGGTAGTGTAAAAACTACCAACAGAACTCGTTTCTGGCACCTTCCCCGGTGGAGTTGTGCATGGGGTGTGTTTGGAACATTTTGTCACCAGCCGAGTCCAAAATTCAGCGATTCCCCATCTCAGCCCAGAAAGCAGGTAGAACAAGTTTTGTGGTGCCTTTCAGCTGCCTACCGGGGTAGTGTAAAAACTACCAACAGAACTCGTTTCTGGCACCTTCCCCGGTGGAGTTGTGCATGGGGTGTGTTTGGAACATTTTGTCACCAGCCGAGTCCAAAATTCAGCGATTCCCCATCTCAGCCCAGAAAGCAGGTAGAACAAGTTTTGTGGTGCCTTTCAGCTGCCTACCGGGGTAGTGTAAAAACTACCAAGAGAACTCGTTTCTGGCACCTTCCCCGGTGGAGTTGTGCATGGGGTGTGTTTGGAACATTTTGTCACCAGCCGAGACCAAAATTCAGCGATTCCCCATCTCAGCCCAGAAAGCAGGTAGAACAAGTTTTGTGGTGCCTTTCAGCTGCCTACCGGGGTAGTGTAAAAACTACCAACAGAACTCGTTTCTGGCACCTTCCCCGGTGGAGTTGTGCATGGGGTGTGTTTGGAACATTTTGTTACCAGCCGAGTCCAAAATTCAGCCGTTCCCCATCTCAGCCCAGAAAGCAGGTAGAACAAGTTTTGTGGTGCCTTTCAGCTGCCTACCGGGGTAGTGTAAAAACTACCAACGGAACTCGTTTCTGGCACCTTCCCCGGTGGAGTTGTGCATGGGGTGTGTTTGGAACATTTTGTCACCAGCCGAGTCCAAAATTCAGCGATTCCCCATCTCAGCCCAGAAAGCAGGTAGAACAAGTTTTGTGGTGCCTTTCTCTTGCCTACCGGGGTAGTGTAAAAACTACCAACGGAACTCGTTTCTGGCACCTTCCCCGGTGGAGTTGTGCATGGGGTGTGTTTGGAACATTTTGTCACCAGCCGAGTCCAAAATTCAGCGATTCCCCATCTCAGCCCAGAAAGCAGGTACAACAAGTTTTGTGGTGCCTTTCAGCTGCCTACCGGGGTAGTGTAAAAACTACCAACAGAACTCGTTTCTGGCACCTTCCCCGGTGGAGTTGTGCATGGGGTGTGTTTGGAACATTTTGTCACCAGCCGAGTCCAAAATTCAGCGATTCCCCATCTCAGCCCAGAAAGCAGGTAGAACAAGTTTTGTGGTGCCTTTCAGCTGCCTACCGGGGTAGTGTAAAAACTACCCACAGAACTCGTTTCTGGCACCTTCCCCGGTGGAGTTGTGCATGGGGTGTGTTTGGAACATTTTGTCACCAGCCAAGTCCAAAATTCAGCTATTCCCCATCTCAGCCCAGAAAGCAGGTACAACAAGTTTTGTGGTGCCTTTCTCTTGCCTACCGGGGTAGTGTAAAAACTACCAACAGAACTCGTTTCTGGCACCTTCCCCGGTGGAGTTGTGCATGGGGTGTGTTTGGAACATTTTGTCAGCAGCCGAGTCCAAAATTCAGCCGTTCCCCATCTCAGCCCAGAAAGCAGGTAGAACAAGTTTTGTGGTGCCTTTCTCTTGCCTACCGGGGTAGTGTAAAAACTACGAACAGAACTCGTTTCTGGCACCTTCCCCGGTGGAGTTGTGCATGGGGTGTGTTTGGAACATTTTGTCACCAGCCGAGTCCAAAAATCAGCGATTCTCCATCTCAGCCCAGAAAGCAGGTAGAACAAGTTTTGTGGTGCCTTTCAGCTGCCTACCGGGGTAGTGTAAAAACTACCAACAGAACTCGTTTCTGGCACCTTCCCCGGTGGAGGTGTGCATGGGGTGTGTTTGGAACATTTTGTCACCAGCCGAGTCCAAAATTCAGCGATTCCCCATCTCAGCCCAGAAAGCAGGTAGAACAAGTTTTGTGGTGCCTTTCAGCTGCCTACCGGGGTAGTGTAAAAACTACCAACAGAACTCGTTTCTGGCACCTTCCCCGGTGGAGTTGTGCATGGGGTGTGTTTGGAACATTTTGTCACCAGCCGAGTCCAAAATTCAGCGATTCTCCATCTCAGCCCAGAAAGCAGGTAGAACAAGTTTTGTGGTGCCTTTCAGCTGCCTACCGGGGTAGTGTAAAAACTACCAACAGAACTCGTTTCTGGCACCTTCCCCGGTGGAGGTGTGCATGGGGTGTGTTTGGAACATTTTGTCACCAGCCGAGTCCAAAATTCAGGGATTCCCCATCTCAGCCCAGAAAGCAGGTAGAACAAGTTTTGTGGTGCCTTTCAGGTGCCTACCGGGGTAGTGTAAAAACTACCAACAGAACTCCTTTCTGGCACCTTCCCCGGTGGAGTTGTGCATGGGGTGTGTTTGGAACATTTTGTCACCAGCCGAGTCCAAAATTCAGCGATTCCCCATCTCAGCCCAGAAAGCAGGTAGAACAAGTTTTGTGGTGCCTTTCAGCTGCCTAGCGGGGTAGTGTAAAAACTACCAACAGAACTCGTTTCTGGCACCTTCCCCGGTGGAGTTGTGCATGGGGTGTGTTTGGAACATTTTGTCACCAGCCGAGTCCAAAATTCAGCGATTCTCCATCTCAGCCCAGAAAGCAGGTAGAACAAGTTTTGTGGTGCCTTTCAGCTGCCTACCGGGGTAGTGTAAAAACTACCAAGAGAACTCGTTTCTGGCACCTTCCCCGGTGGAGTTGTGCATGGGGTGTGTTTGGAACATTTTGTCAGCAGCCGAGTCCAAAATTCAGCCGTTCCCCATCTCAGCCCAGAAAGCAGGTAGAACAAGTTTTGTGGTGCCTTTCTCTTGCCTACCGGGGTAGTGTAAAAACTACCAACAGAACTCGTTTCTGGCACCTTCCCCGGTGGAGTTGTGCATGGGGTGTGTTTGGAACATTTTGTCACCAGCCGAGTCCAAAATTCAGCGATTCTCCATCTCAGCCCAGAAAGCAGGTAGAACAAGTTTTGTGGTGCCTTTCTCTTGCCTACCGGGGTAGTGTAAAAACTACCAACAGAACTCGTTTCTGGCACCTTCCCCGGTGGAGTTGTGCATGGGGTGTGTTTGGAACATTTTGTTACCAGCCGAGTCCAAAATTCAGCCGTTCCCCATCTCAGCCCAGAAAGCAGGTAGAACAAGTTTTGTGGTGCCTTTCAGCTGCCTACCGGGGTAGTGTAAAAACTACCAACAGAACTCGTTTCTGGCACCTTCCCCGGTGGAGTTGTGCATGGGGTGTGTTTGGAACATTTTGTCACCAGCCGAGTCCAAAATTCAGCGATTCTCCATCTCAGCCCAGAAAGCAGGTAGAACAAGTTTTGTGGTGCCTTTCTCTTGCCTACCGGGGTAGTGTAAAAACTACCAACAGAACTCGTTTCTGGCACCTTCCCCGGTGGAGTTGTGCATGGGGTGTGTTTGGAACATTTTGTCACCAGCCGAGTCCAAAATTCAGCGATTCCCCATCTCAGGCCAGAAAGCAGGTAGAACAAGTTTTGTGGTGCCTTTCAGCTGCCTACCGGGGTAGTGTAAAAACTACCAACAGAACTCGTTTCTGGCACCTTCCCCGGTGGAGGTGTGCATGGGGTGTGTTTGGAACATTTTGTCACCAGCCGAGTCCAAAATTCAGCGATTCCCCATCTCAGCCCAGAAAGCAGGTAGAACAAGTTTTGTGGTGCCTTTCAGCTGCCTAGCGGGGTAGTGTAAAAACTACCAACAGAACTCGTTTCTGGCACCTTCCCCGGTGGAGTTGTGCATGGGGTGTGTTTGGAACATTTTGTCACCAGCCGAGTCCAAAATTCAGCCGTTCCCCATCTCAGCCCAGAAAGCAGGTAGAACAAGTTTTGTGGTGCCTTTCTCTTGCCTACCGGGGTAGTGTAAAAACTACCAACAGAACTCGTTTCTGGCACCTTCCCCGGTGGAGTTGTGCATGGGGTGTGTTTGGAACATTTTGTCACCAGCCGAGTCCAAAATTCAGCGATTCCCCATCTCAGCCCAGAAAGCAGGTAGAACAAGTTTTGTGGTGCCTTTCTCTTGCCTACCGGGGTAGTGTAAAAACTACCAACAGAACTCGTTTCTGGCACCTTCCCCGGTGGAGTTGTGCATGGGGTGTGTTTGGAACATTTTGTCACCAGCCGAGTCCAAAAGTCAGCGATTCCCCATCTCAGCCCAGAAAGCAGGTACAACAAGTTTTGTGGTGCCTTTCAGCTGCCTACCGGGGTAGTGTAAAAACTACCAACAGAACTCGTTTCTGGCACCTTCCCCGGTGGAGTTGTGCATGGGGTGTGTTTGGAACATTTTGTCACCAGCCGAGTCCAAAATTCAGCGATTCTCCATCTCAGCCCAGAAAGCAGGTAGAACAAGTTTTGTGGTGCCTTTCTCTTGCCTACCGGGGTAGTGTAAAAACTACCAACAGAACTCGTTTCTGGCACCTTCCCCGGTGGAGTTGTGCATGGGGTGTGTTTGGAACATTTTGTCACCAGCCGAGTCCAAAATTCAGCGATTCCCCATCTCAGGCCAGAAAGCAGGTAGAACAAGTTTTGTGGTGCCTTTCAGCTGCCTACCGGGGTAGTGTAAAAACTACCAACAGAACTCGTTTCTGGCACCTTCCCCGGTGGAGGTGTGCATGGGGTGTGTTTGGAACATTTTGTCACCAGCCGAGTCCAAAATTCAGCGATTCCCCATCTCAGCCCAGAAAGCAGGTAGAACAAGTTTTGTGGTGCCTTTCAGCTGCCTAGCGGGGTAGTGTAAAAACTACCAACAGAACTCGTTTCTGGCACCTTCCCCGGTGGAGTTGTGCATGGGGTGTGTTTGGAACATTTTGTCACCAGCCGAGTCCAAAATTCAGCCGTTCCCCATCTCAGCCCAGAAAGCAGGTAGAACAAGTTTTGTGGTGCCTTTCTCTTGCCTACCGGGGTAGTGTAAAAACTACCCACAGAACTCGTTTCTGGCACCTTCCCCGGTGGAGTTGTGCATGGGGTGTGTTTGGAACATTTTGTCACCAGCCGAGTCCAAAATTCAGCGATTCCCCATCTCAGCCCAGAAAGCAGGTAGAACAAGTTTTGTGGTGCCTTTCTCTTGCCTACCGGGGTAGTGTAAAAACTACCATCAGAACTCGTTTCTGGCACCTTCCCCGGTGGAGTTGTGCATGGGGTGTGTTTGGAACATTTTGTCACCAGCCGAGTCCAAAATTCAGCGATTCTCCATCTCAGCCCAGAAAGCAGGTAGAACAAGTTTTGTGGTGCCTTTCAGCTGCCTACCGGGGTAGTGTAAAAACTACCAACAGAACTCGTTTCTGGCACCTTCCCCGGTGGAGGTGTGCATGGGGTGTGTTTGGAACATTTTGTCACCAGCCAAGTCCAAAATTCAGGGATTCCCCATCTCAGCCCAGAAAGCAGGTAGAACAAGTTTTGTGGTGCCTTTCTCTTGCCTACCGGGGTAGTGTAAAAACTACCAACGGAACTCGTTTCTGGCACCTTCCCCGGTGGAGTTGTGCATGGGGTGTGTTTGGAACATTTTGTCACCAGCCGAGTCCAAAATTCAGCGATTCCCCATCTCAGCCCAGAAAGCAGGTAGAACAAGTTTTGTGGTGCCTTTCAGCTGCCTACCGGGGTAGTGTAAAAACTACCAACAGAACTCGTTTCTGGCACCTTCCCCGGTGGAGTTGTGCATGGGGTGTGTTTGGAACATTTTGTCACCAGCCGAGTCCAAAATTCAGCGATTCCCCATCTCAGCCCAGAAAGCAGGTAGAACAAGTTTTGTGGTGCCTTTCTCTTGCCTACCGGGGTAGTGTAAAAACTACCAACAGAACTCGTTTCTGGCACCTTCCCCGGTGGAGTTGTGCATGGGGTGTGTTTGGAACATTTTGTCACCAGCCGAGTCCAAAAGTCAGCGATTCCCCATCTCAGCCCAGAAAGCAGGTAGAACAAGTTTTGTGGTGCCTTTCAGCTGCCTAGCGGGGTAGTGTAAAAACTACCAACAGAACTCGTTTCTGGCACCTTCCCCGGTGGAGGTGTGCATGGGGTGTGTTTGGAACATTTTGTCACCAGCCGAGTCCAAAATTCAGCGATTCCCCATCTCAGCCCAGAAAGCAGGTAGAACAAGTTTTGTGGTGCCTTTCAGCTGCCTACCGGGGTAGTGTAAAAACTACCAACAGAACTCGTTTCTGGCACCTTCCCCGGTGGAGTTGTGCATGGGGTGTGTTTGGAACATTTTGTCACCAGCCGAGTCCAAAATTCAGCGATTCTCCATCTCAGCCCAGAAAGCAGGTAGAACAAGTTTTGTGGTGCCTTTCAGCTGCCTACCGGGGTAGTGTAAAAACTACCAACAGAACTCGTTTCTGGCACCTTCCCCGGTGGAGGTGTGCATGGGGTGTGTTTGGAACATTTTGTCACCAGCCGAGTCCAAAATTCAGCGATTCCCCATCTCAGCCCAGAAAGCAGGTAGAACAAGTTTTGTGGTGCCTTTCTCTTGCCTACCGGGGTAGTGTAAAAACTACCAACGGAACTCGTTTCTGGCACCTTCCCCGGTGGAGTTGTGCATGGGGTGTGTTTGGAACATTTTGTCACCAGCCGAGTCCAAAATTCAGCGATTCTCCATCTCAGCCCAGAAAGCAGGTAGAACAAGTTTTGTGGTGCCTTTCAGCTGCCTACCGGGGTAGTGTAAAAACTACCAACAGAACTCGTTTCTGGCACCTTCCCCGGTGGAGGTGTGCATGGGGTGTGTTTGGAACATTTTGTCACCAGCCGAGTCCAAAATTCAGCGATTCCCCATCTCAGCCCAGAAAGCAGGTAGAACAAGTTTTGTGGTGCCTTTCTCTTGCCTACCGGGGTAGTGTAAAAACTACCAACAGAACTCGTTTCTGGCACCTTCCCCGGTGGAGTTGTGCATGGGGTGTGTTTGGAACATTTTGTCACCAGCCGAGTCCAAAATTCAGCCGTTCCCCATCTCAGCCCAGAAAGCAGGTAGAACAAGTTTTGTGGTGCCTTTCTCTTGCCTACCGGGGTAGTGTAAAAACTACCAACAGAACTCGTTTCTGGCACCTTCCCCGGTGGAGTTGTGCATGGGGTGTGTTTGGAACATTTTGTCACCAGCCGAGTCCAAAATTCAGCGATTCCCCATCTCAGCCCAGAAAGCAGGTACAACAAGTTTTGTGGTGCCTTTCAGCTGCCTACCGGGGTAGTGTAAAAACTACCAACAGAACTCGTTTCTGGCACCTTCCCCGGTGGAGTTGTGCATGGGGTGTGTTTGGAACATTTTGTCACCAGCCGAGTCCAAAATTCAGCGATTCCCCATCTCAGCCCAGAAAGCAGGTACAACAAGTTTTGTGGTGCCTTTCTCTTGCCTACCGGGGTACTGTAAAAACTACCAAGAGAACTCGTTTCTGGCACCTTCCCCGGTGGAGTTGTGCATGGGGTGTGTTTGGAACATTTTGTCACCAGCCGAGTCCAAAATTCAGCGATTCCCCATCTCAGCCCAGAAAGCAGGTAGAACAAGTTTTGTGGTGCCTTTCAGCTGCCTACCGGGGTAGTGTAAAAACTACCAAGAGAACTCGTTTCTGGCACCTTCCCCGGTGGAGTTGTGCATGGGGTGTGTTTGGAACATTTTGTCAGCAGCCGAGTCCAAAATTCAGCCGTTCCCCATCTCAGCCCAGAAAGCAGGTAGAACAAGTTTTGTGGTGCCTTTCTCTTGCCTACCGGGGTAGTGTAAAAACTACCAACAGAACTCGTTTCTGGCACCTTCCCCGGTGGAGTTGTGCATGGGGTGTGTTTGGAACATTTTGTCAGCAGCCGAGTCCAAAATTCAGCCGTTCCCCATCTCAGCCCAGAAAGCAGGTAGAACAAGTTTTGTGGTGCCTTTCTCTTGCCTACCGGGGTAGTGTAAAAACTACCAACAGAACTCGTTTCTGGCACCTTCCCCGGTGGAGTTGTGCATGGGGTGTGTTTGGAACATTTTGTCACCAGCCGAGTCCAAAATTCAGCGATTCTCCATCTCAGCCCAGAAAGCAGGTAGAACAAGTTTTGTGGTGCCTTTCTCTTGCCTACCGGGGTAGTGTAAAAACTACCAACAGAACTCGTTTCTGGCACCTTCCCCGGTGGAGTTGTGCATGGGGTGTGTTTGGAACATTTTGTTACCAGCCGAGTCCAAAATTCAGCGATTCCCCATCTCAGCCCAGAAAGCAGGTAGAACAAGTTTTGTGGTGCCTTTCTCTTGCCTACCGGGGTAGTGTAAAAACTACCAACAGAACTCGTTTCTGGCACCTTCCCCGGTGGAGTTGTGCATGGGGTGTGTTTGGAACATTTTGTCACCAGCCGAGTCCAAAATTCAGCCGTTCCCCATCTCAGCCCAGAAAGCAGGTAGAACAAGTTTTGTGGTGCCTTTCTCTTGCCTACCGGGGTAGTGTAAAAACTACCAACGGAACTCGTTTCTGGCACCTTCCCCGGTGGAGTTGTGCATGGGGTGTGTTTGGAACATTTTGTCACCAGCCGAGTCCAAAATTCAGCGATTCCCCATCTCAGCCCAGAAAGCAGGTAGAACAAGTTTTGTGGTGCCTTTCTCTTGCCTACCGGGGTAGTGTAAAAACTACCAACAGAACTCGTTTCTGGCACCTTCCCCGGTGGAGTTGTGCATGGGGTGTGTTTGGAACATTTTGTCAGCAGCCGAGTCCAAAATTCAGCCGTTCCCCATCTCAGCCCAGAAAGCAGGTAGAACAAGTTTTGTGGTGCCTTTCTCTTGCCTACCGGGGTAGTGTAAAAACTACCAACAGAACTCGTTTCTGGCACCTTCCCCGGTGGAGTTGTGCATGGGGTGTGTTTGGAACATTTTGTCACCAGCCGAGTCCAAAATTCAGCGATTCCCCATCTCAGCCCAGAAAGCAGGTAGAACAAGTTTTGTGGTGCCTTTCAGCTGCCTACCGGGGTAGTGTAAAAACTACCAACAGAACTCGTTTCTGGCACCTTCCCCGGTGGAGTTGTGCATGGGGTGTGTTTGGAACATTTTGTCACCAGCCGAGTCCAAAATTCAGCCGTTCCCCATCTCAGCCCAGAAAGCAGGTAGAACAAGTTTTGTGGTGCCTTTCTCTTGCCTACCGGGGTAGTGTAAAAACTACCAACGGAACTCGTTTCTGGCACCTTCCCCGGTGGAGTTGTGCATGGGGTGTGTTTGGAACATTTTGTCACCAGCCGAGTCCAAAATTCAGCCGTTCCCCATCTCAGCCCAGAAAGCAGGTAGAACAAGTTTTGTGGTGCCTTTCTCTTGCCTACCGGGGTAGTGTAAAAACTACCAACGGAACTCGTTTCTGGCACCTTCCCCGGTGGAGTTGTGCATGGGGTGTGTTTGGAACATTTTGTCACCAGCCGAGTCCAAAATTCAGCGATTCCCCATCTCAGCCCAGAAAGCAGGTAGAACAAGTTTTGTGGTGCCTTTCTCTTGCCTACCGGGGTAGTGTAAAAACTACCAAGAGAACTCGTTTCTGGCACCTTCCCCGGTGGAGTTGTGCATGGGGTGTGTTTGGAACATTTTGTCACCAGCCGAGTCCAAAAGTCAGCGATTCCCCATCTCAGCCCAGAAAGCAGGTAGAACAAGTTTTGTGGTGCCTTTCAGCTGCCTACCGGGGTAGTGTAAAAACTACCAAGAGAACTCGTTTCTGGCACCTTCCCCGGTGGAGTTGTGCATGGGGTGTGTTTGGAACATTTTGTCAGCAGCCGAGTCCAAAATTCAGCCGTTCCCCATCTCAGCCCAGAAAGCAGGTAGAACAAGTTTTGTGGTGCCTTTCTCTTGCCTACCGGGGTAGTGTAAAAACTACCAACAGAACTCGTTTCTGGCACCTTCCCCGGTGGAGTTGTGCATGGGGTGTGTTTGGAACATTTTGTCACCAGCCGAGTCCAAAATTCAGCGATTCTCCATCTCAGCCCAGAAAGCAGGTAGAACAAGTTTTGTGGTGCCTTTCTCTTGCCTACCGGGGTAGTGTAAAAACTACCAACAGAACTCGTTTCTGGCACCTTCCCCGGTGGAGTTGTGCATGGGGTGTGTTTGGAACATTTTGTCACCAGCCGAGTCCAAAATTCAGCCGTTCCCCATCTCAGCCCAGAAAGCAGGTAGAACAAGTTTTGTGGTGCCTTTCTCTTGCCTACCGGGGTAGTGTAAAAACTACCAACGGAACTCGTTTCTGGCACCTTCCCCGGTGGAGTTGTGCATGGGGTGTGTTTGGAACATTTTGTCACCAGCCGAGTCCAAAATTCAGCGATTCCCCATCTCAGCCCAGAAAGCAGGTAGAACAAGTTTTGTGGTGCCTTTCTCTTGCCTACCGGGGTAGTGTAAAAACTACCAACAGAACTCGTTTCTGGCACCTTCCCCGGTGGAGTTGTGCATGGGGTGTGTTTGGAACATTTTGTCACCAGCCGAGTCCAAAATTCAGCCGTTCCCCATCTCAGCCCAGAAAGCAGGTACAACAAGTTTTGTGGTGCCTTTCAGCTGCCTACCGGGGTAGTGTAAAAACTACCAAGAGAACTCGTTTCTGGCACCTTCCCCGGTGGAGTTGTGCATGGGGTGTGTTTGGAACATTTTGTCACCAGCCGAGTCCAAAATTCAGCCGTTCCCCATCTCAGCCCAGAAAGCAGGTAGAACAAGTTTTGTGGTGCCTTTCTCTTGCCTACCGGGGTAGTGTAAAAACTACCAACAGAACTCGTTTCTGGCACCTTCCCCGGTGGAGTTGTGCATGGGGTGTGTTTGGAACATTTTGTCACCAGCCGAGTCCAAAATTCAGCCGTTCCCCATCTCAGCCCAGAAAGCAGGTAGAACAAGTTTTGTGGTGCCTTTCTCTTGCCTACCGGGGTAGTGTAAAAACTACCAACAGAACTCGTTTCTGGCACCTTCCCCGGTGGAGTTGTGCATGGGGTGTGTTTGGAACATTTTGTTACCAGCCGAGTCCAAAATTCAGCGATTCCCCATCTCAGCCCAGAAAGCAGGTAGAACAAGTTTTGTGGTGCCTTTCTCTTGCCTACCGGGGTAGTGTAAAAACTACCAACGGAACTCGTTTCTGGCACCTTCCCCGGTGGAGTTGTGCATGGGGTGTGTTTGGAACATTTTGTCACCAGCCGAGTCCAAAATTCAGCGATTCCCCATCTCAGCCCAGAAAGCAGGTAGAACAAGTTTTGTGGTGCCTTTCTCTTGCCTACCGGGGTAGTGTAAAAACTACCAAGAGAACTCGTTTCTGGCACCTTCCCCGGTGGAGTTGTGCATGGGGTGTGTTTGGAACATTTTGTCACCAGCCGAGTCCAAAGGTCAGCGATTCCCCATCTCAGCCCAGAAAGCAGGTAGAACAAGTTTTGTGGTGCCTTTCAGCTGCCTACCGGGGTAGTGTAAAAACTACCAAGAGAACTCGTTTCTGGCACCTTCCCCGGTGGAGTTGTGCATGGGGTGTGTTTGGAACATTTTGTCAGCAGCCGAGTCCAAAATTCAGCCGTTCCCCATCTCAGCCCAGAAAGCAGGTAGAACAAGTTTTGTGGTGCCTTTCTCTTGCCTACCGGGGTAGTGTAAAAACTACCAAGAGAACTCGTTTCTGGCACCTTCCCCGGTGGAGTTGTGCATGGGGTGTGTTTGGAACATTTTGTCACCAGCCGAGTCCAAAATTCAGCGATTCCCCATCTCAGCCCAGAAAGCAGGTAGAACAAGTTTTGTGGTGCCTTTCAGCTGCCTACCGGGGTAGTGTAAAAACTACCAACAGAACTCGTTTCTGGCACCTTCCCCGGTGGAGTTGTGCATGGGGTGTGTTTGGAACATTTTGTCACCAGCCGAGTCCAAAATTCAGCCGTTCCCCATCTCAGCCCAGAAAGCAGGTAGAACAAGTTTTGTGGTGCCTTTCTCTTGCCTACCGGGGTAGTGTAAAAACTACCAACGGAACTCGTTTCTGGCACCTTCCCCGGTGGAGTTGTGCATGGGGTGTGTTTGGAACATTTTGTCACCAGCCGAGTCCAAAATTCAGCCGTTCCCCATCTCAGCCCAGAAAGCAGGTAGAACAAGTTTTGTGGTGCCTTTCTCTTGCCTACCGGGGTAGTGTAAAAACTACCAACGGAACTCGTTTCTGGCACCTTCCCCGGTGGAGTTGTGCATGGGGTGTGTTTGGAACATTTTGTCACCAGCCGAGTCCAAAATTCAGCGATTCCCCATCTCAGCCCAGAAAGCAGGTAGAACAAGTTTTGTGGTGCCTTTCTCTTGCCTACCGGGGTAGTGTAAAAACTACCAAGAGAACTCGTTTCTGGCACCTTCCCCGGTGGAGTTGTGCATGGGGTGTGTTTGGAACATTTTGTCACCAGCCGAGTCCAAAAGTCAGCGATTCCCCATCTCAGCCCAGAAAGCAGGTAGAACAAGTTTTGTGGTGCCTTTCAGCTGCCTACCGGGGTAGTGTAAAAACTACCAAGAGAACTCGTTTCTGGCACCTTCCCCGGTGGAGTTGTGCATGGGGTGTGTTTGGAACATTTTGTCAGCAGCCGAGTCCAAAATTCAGCCGTTCCCCATCTCAGCCCAGAAAGCAGGTAGAACAAGTTTTGTGGTGCCTTTCTCTTGCCTACCGGGGTAGTGTAAAAACTACCAACAGAACTCGTTTCTGGCACCTTCCCCGGTGGAGTTGTGCATGGGGTGTGTTTGGAACATTTTGTCACCAGCCGAGTCCAAAATTCAGCGATTCTCCATCTCAGCCCAGAAAGCAGGTAGAACAAGTTTTGTGGTGCCTTTCTCTTGCCTACCGGGGTAGTGTAAAAACTACCAACAGAACTCGTTTCTGGCACCTTCCCCGGTGGAGTTGTGCATGGGGTGTGTTTGGAACATTTTGTCACCAGCCGAGTCCAAAATTCAGCCGTTCCCCATCTCAGCCCAGAAAGCAGGTAGAACAAGTTTTGTGGTGCCTTTCTCTTGCCTACCGGGGTAGTGTAAAAACTACCAACGGAACTCGTTTCTGGCACCTTCCCCGGTGGAGTTGTGCATGGGGTGTGTTTGGAACATTTTGTCACCAGCCGAGTCCAAAATTCAGCGATTCCCCATCTCAGCCCAGAAAGCAGGTAGAACAAGTTTTGTGGTGCCTTTCAGCTGCCTACCGGGGTAGTGTAAAAACTACCAACAGAACTCGTTTCTGGCACCTTCCCCGGTGGAGGTGTGCATGGGGTGTGTTTGGAACATTTTGTCACCAGCCGAGTCCAAAATTCAGCCGTTCCCCATCTCAGCCCAGAAAGCAGGTAGAACAAGTTTTGTGGTGCCTTTCAGCTGCCTACCGGGGTAGTGTAAAAACTACCAACGGAACTCGTTTCTGGCACCTTCCCCGGTGGAGTTGTGCATGGGGTGTGTTTGGAACATTTTGTCACCAGCCGACTCCAAAATTCAGCGATTCTCCATCTCAGCCCAGAAAGCAGGTAGAACAAGTTTTGTGGTGCCTTTCAGCTGCCTACCGGGGTAGTGTAAAAACTACCAACAGAACTCGTTTCTGGCACCTTCCCCGGTGGAGGTGTGCATGGGGTGTGTTTGGAACATTTTGTCACCAGCCGAGTCCAAAATTCAGCGATTCCCCATCTCAGCCCAGAAAGCAGGTAGAACAAGTTTTGTGGTGCCTTTCTCTTGCCTACCGGGGTAGTGTAAAAACTACCAACAGAACTCGTTTCTGGCACCTTCCCCGGTGGAGTTGTGCATGGGGTGTGTTTGGAACATTTTGTCACCAGCCGAGTCCAAAATTCAGCCGTTCCCCATCTCAGCCCAGAAAGCAGGTAGAACAAGTTTTGTGGTGCCTTTCTCTTGCCTACCGGGGTAGTGTAAAAACTACCAACAGAACTCGTTTCTGGCACCTTCCCCGGTGGAGTTGTGCATGGGGTGTGTTTGGAACATTTTGTCACCAGCCGAGTCCAAAATTCAGCGATTCCCCATCTCAGCCCAGAAAGCAGGTACAACAAGTTTTGTGGTGCCTTTCAGCTGCCTACCGGGGTAGTGTAAAAACTACCAACAGAACTCGTTTCTGGCACCTTCCCCGGTGGAGGTGTGCATGGGGTGTGTTTGGAACATTTTGTCACCAGCCGAGTCCAAAATTCAGCGATTCCCCATCTCAGCCCAGAAAGCAGGTACAACAAGTTTTGTGGTGCCTTTCTCTTGCCTACCGGGGTACTGTAAAAACTACCAAGAGAACTCGTTTCTGGCACCTTCCCCGGTGGAGTTGTGCATGGGGTGTGTTTGGAACATTTTGTCACCAGCCGAGTCCAAAATTCAGCGATTCCCCATCTCAGCCCAGAAAGCAGGTAGAACAAGTTTTGTGGTGCCTTTCAGCTGCCTACCGGGGTAGTGTAAAAACTACCAACAGAACTCGTTTCTGGCACCTTCCCCGGTGGAGTTGTGCATGGGGTGTGTTTGGAACATTTTGTCAGCAGCCGAGTCCAAAATTCAGCCGTTCCCCATCTCAGCCCAGAAAGCAGGTAGAACAAGTTTTGTGGTGCCTTTCTCTTGCCTACCGGGGTAGTGTAAAAACTACCAACAGAACTCGTTTCTGGCACCTTCCCCGGTGGAGTTGTGCATGGGGTGTGTTTGGAACATTTTGTCACCAGCCGAGTCCAAAATTCAGCGATTCTCCATCTCAGCCCAGAAAGCAGGTAGAACAAGTTTTGTGGTGCCTTTCAGCTGCCTACCGGGGTAGTGTAAAAACTACCAACAGAACTCGTTTCTGGCACCTTCCCCGGTGGAGTTGTGCATGGGGTGTGTTTGGAACATTTTGTCACCAGCCGAGTCCAAAATTCAGCCGTTCCCCATCTCAGCCCAGAAAGCAGGTAGAACAAGTTTTGTGGTGCCTTTCTCTTGCCTACCGGGGTAGTGTAAAAACTACCAACAGAACTCGATTCTGGCACCTTCCCCGGTGGAGTTGTGCATGGGGTGTGTTTGGAACATTTTGTCACCAGCCGAGTCCAAAATTCAGCCGTTCCCCATCTCAGCCCAGAAAGCAGGTAGAACAAGTTTTGTGGTGCCTTTCAGCTGCCTACCGGGGTAGTGTAAAAACTACCAACGGAACTCGTTTCTGGCACCTTCCCCGGTGGAGTTGTGCATGGGGTGTGTTTGGAACATTTTGTCACCAGCCGAGTCCAAAATTCAGCGATTCCCCATCTCAGCCCAGAAAGCAGGTAGAACAAGTTTTGTGGTGCCTTTCTCTTGCCTACCGGGGTAGTGTAAAAACTACCAAGAGAACTCGTTTCTGGCACCTTCCCCGGTGGAGTTGTGCATGGGGTGTGTTTGGAACATTTTGTCACCAGCCGAGTCCAAAAGTCAGCGATTCCCCATCTCAGCCCAGAAAGCAGGTAGAACAAGTTTTGTGGTGCCTTTCAGCTGCCTACCGGGGTAGTGTAAAAACTACCAAGAGAACTCGTTTCTGGCACCTTCCCCGGTGGAGTTGTGCATGGGGTGTGTTTGGAACATTTTGTCAGCAGCCGAGTCCAAAATTCAGCCGTTCCCCATCTCAGCCCAGAAAGCAGGTAGAACAAGTTTTGTGGTGCCTTTCTCTTGCCTACCGGGGTAGTGTAAAAACTACCAACAGAACTCGTTTCTGGCACCTTCCCCGGTGGAGTTGTGCATGGGGTGTGTTTGGAACATTTTGTCACCAGCCGAGTCCAAAATTCAGCGATTCCCCATCTCAGCCCAGAAAGCAGGTAGAACAAGTTTTGTGGTGCCTTTCAGCTGCCTACCGGGGTAGTGTAAAAACTACCAACAGAACTCGTTTCTGGCACCTTCCCCGGTGGAGTTGTGCATGGGGTGTGTTTGGAACATTTTGTCACCAGCCGAGTCCAAAATTCAGCGATTCCCCATCTCAGCCCAGAAAGCAGGTACAACAAGTTTTGTGGTGCCTTTCTCTTGCCTACCGGGGTAGTGTAAAAACTACCAAGAGAACTCGTTTCTGGCACCTTCCCCGGTGGAGTTGTGCATGGGGTGTGTTTGGAACATTTTGTCACCAGCCGAGTCCAAAATTCAGCGATTCCCCATCTCAGCCCAGAAAGCAGGTAGAACAAGTTTTGTGGTGCCTTTCAGCTGCCTACCGGGGTAGTGTAAAAACTACCAAGAGAACTCGTTTCTGGCACCTTCCCCGGTGGAGTTGTGCATGGGGTGTGTTTGGAACATTTTGTCAGCAGCCGAGTCCAAAATTCAGCCGTTCCCCATCTCAGCCCAGAAAGCAGGTAGAACAAGTTTTGTGGTGCCTTTCTCTTGCCTACCGGGGTAGTGTAAAAACTACCAACAGAACTCGTTTCTGGCACCTTCCCCGGTGGAGTTGTGCATGGGGTGTGTTTGGAACATTTTGTCACCAGCCGAGTCCAAAATTCAGCGATTCTCCATCTCAGCCCAGAAAGCAGGTAGAACAAGTTTTGTGGTGCCTTTCAGCTGCCTACCGGGGTAGTGTAAAAACTACCAACAGAACTCGTTTCTGGCACCTTCCCCGGTGGAGTGTTGTGCATGGGGTGTGTTTGGAACATTTTGTCACCAGCCGAGTCCAAAATTCAGCCGTTCCCCATCTCAGCCCAGAAAGCAGGTAGAACAAGTTTTGTGGTGCCTTTCTCTTGCCTACCGGGGTAGTGTAAAAACTACCAACGGAACTCGTTTCTGGCACCTTCCCCGGTGGAGTTGTGCATGGGGTGTGTTTGGAACATTTTGTCACCAGCCGAGTCCAAAATTCAGCCGTTCCCCATCTCAGCCCAGAAAGCAGGTAGAACAAGTTTTGTGGTGCCTTTCTCTTGCCTACCGGGGTAGTGTAAAAACTACCAACGGAACTCGTTTCTGGCACCTTCCCCGGTGGAGTTGTGCATGGGGTGTGTTTGGAACATTTTGTCACCAGCCGAGTCCAAAATTCAGCGATTCCCCATCTCAGCCCAGAAAGCAGGTAGAACAAGTTTTGTGGTGCCTTTCTCTTGCCTACCGGGGTAGTGTAAAAACTACCAAGAGAACTCGTTTCTGGCACCTTCCCCGGTGGAGTTGTGCATGGGGTGTGTTTGGAACATTTTGTCACCAGCCGAGTCCAAAAGTCAGCGATTCCCCATCTCAGCCCAGAAAGCAGGTAGAACAAGTTTTGTGGTGCCTTTCAGCTGCCTACCGGGGTAGTGTAAAAACTACCAAGAGAACTCGTTTCTGGCACCTTCCCCGGTGGAGTTGTGCATGGGGTGTGTTTGGAACATTTTGTCAGCAGCCGAGTCCAAAATTCAGCCGTTCCCCATCTCAGCCCAGAAAGCAGGTAGAACAAGTTTTGTGGTGCCTTTCTCTTGCCTACCGGGGTAGTGTAAAAACTACCAACAGAACTCGTTTCTGGCACCTTCCCCGGTGGAGTTGTGCATGGGGTGTGTTTGGAACATTTTGTCACCAGCCGAGTCCAAAATTCAGCGATTCTCCATCTCAGCCCAGAAAGCAGGTAGAACAAGTTTTGTGGTGCCTTTCTCTTGCCTACCGGGGTAGTGTAAAAACTACCAACAGAACTCGTTTCTGGCACCTTCCCCGGTGGAGTTGTGCATGGGGTGTGTTTGGAACATTTTGTCACCAGCCGAGTCCAAAATTCAGCCGTTCCCCATCTCAGCCCAGAAAGCAGGTAGAACAAGTTTTGTGGTGCCTTTCTCTTGCCTACCGGGGTAGTGTAAAAACTACCAACGGAACTCGTTTCTGGCACCTTCCCCGGTGGAGTTGTGCATGGGGTGTGTTTGGAACATTTTGTCACCAGCCGAGTCCAAAATTCAGCGATTCCCCATCTCAGCCCAGAAAGCAGGTAGAACAAGTTTTGTGGTGCCTTTCTCTTGCCTACCGGGGTAGTGTAAAAACTACCAACAGAACTCGTTTCTGGCACCTTCCCCGGTGGAGTTGTGCATGGGGTGTGTTTGGAACATTTTGTCACCAGCCGAGTCCAAAATTCAGCCGTTCCCCATCTCAGCCCAGAAAGCAGGTAGAACAAGTTTTGTGGTGCCTTTCAGCTGCCTACCGGGTAGTGTAAAAACTACCAAGAGAACTCGTTTCTGGCACCTTCCCCGGTGGAGTTGTGCATGGGGTGTGTTTGGAACATTTTGTCAGCAGCCGAGTCCAAAATTCAGCCGTTCCCCATCTCAGCCCAGAAAGCAGGTAGAACAAGTTTTGTGGTGCCTTTCTCTTGCCTACCGGGGTAGTGTAAAAACTACCAACAGAACTCGTTTCTGGCACCTTCCCCGGTGGAGTTGTGCATGGGGTGTGTTTGGAACATTTTGTCACCAGCCGAGTCCAAAATTCAGCGATTCTCCATCTCAGCCCAGAAAGCAGGTAGAACAAGTTTTGTGGTGCCTTTCAGCTGCCTACCGGGGTAGTGTAAAAACTACCAACAGAACTCGTTTCTGGCACCTTCCCCGGTGGAGTTGTGCATGGGGTGTGTTTGGAACATTTTGTCACCAGCCGAGTCCAAAATTCAGCCGTTCCCCATCTCAGCCCAGAAAGCAGGTAGAACAAGTTTTGTGGTGCCTTTCTCTTGCCTACCGGGGTAGTGTAAAAACTACCAACGGAACTCGTTTCTGGCACCTTCCCCGGTGGAGTTGTGCATGGGGTGTGTTTGGAACATTTTGTCACCAGCCGAGTCCAAAATTCAGCCGTTCCCCATCTCAGCCCAGAAAGCAGGTAGAACAAGTTTTGTGGTGCCTTTCTCTTGCCTACCGGGGTAGTGTAAAAACTACCAACGGAACTCGTTTCTGGCACCTTCCCCGGTGGAGTTGTGCATGGGGTGTGTTTGGAACATTTTGTCACCAGCCGAGTCCAAAATTCAGCGATTCTCCATCTCAGCCCAGAAAGCAGGTAGAACAAGTTTTGTGGTGCCTTTCAGCTGCCTACCGGGGTAGTGTAAAAACTACCAACAGAACTCGTTTCTGGCACCTTCCCCGGTGGAGTTGTGCATGGGGTGTGTTTGGAACATTTTGTCACCAGCCGAGTCCAAAATTCAGCCGTTCCCCATCTCAGCCCAGAAAGCAGGTAGAACAAGTTTTGTGGTGCCTTTCTCTTGCCTACCGGGGTAGTGTAAAAACTACCAACGGAACTCGTTTCTGGCACCTTCCCCGGTGGAGTTGTGCATGGGGTGTGTTTGGAACATTTTGTCACCAGCCGAGTCCAAAATTCAGCGATTCCCCATCTCAGCCCAGAAAGCAGGTAGAACAAGTTTTGTGGTGCCTTTCTCTTGCCTACCGGGGTAGTGTAAAAACTACCAACAGAACTCGTTTCTGGCACCTTCCCCGGTGGAGTTGTGCATGGGGTGTGTTTGGAACATTTTGTCACCAGCCGAGTCCAAAATTCAGCCGTTCCCCATCTCAGCCCAGAAAGCAGGTAGAACAAGTTTTGTGGTGCCTTTCAGCTGCCTACCGGGGTAGTGTAAAAACTACCAAGAGAACTCGTTTCTGGCACCTTCCCCGGTGGAGTTGTGCATGGGGTGTGTTTGGAACATTTTGTCACCAGCCGAGTCCAAAATTCAGCCGTTCCCCATCTCAGCCCAGAAAGCAGGTAGAACAAGTTTTGTGGTGCCTTTCTCTTGCCTACCGGGGTAGTGTAAAAACTACCAACAGAACTCGTTTCTGGCACCTTCCCCGGTGGAGTTGTGCATGGGGTGTGTTTGGAACATTTTGTCACCAGCCGAGTCCAAAATTCAGCGATTCTCCATCTCAGCCCAGAAAGCAGGTAGAACAAGTTTTGTGGTGCCTTTCTCTTGCCTACCGGGGTAGTGTAAAAACTACCAACAGAACTCGTTTCTGGCACCTTCCCCGGTGGAGTTGTGCATGGGGTGTGTTTGGAACATTTTGTTACCAGCCGAGTCCAAAATTCAGCGATTCCCCATCTCAGCCCAGAAAGCAGGTAGAACAAGTTTTGTGGTGCCTTTCTCTTGCCTACCGGGGTAGTGTAAAAACTACCAACGGAACTCGTTTCTGGCACCTTCCCCGGTGGAGTTGTGCATGGGGTGTGTTTGGAACATTTTGTCACCAGCCGAGTCCAAAATTCAGCGATTCCCCATCTCAGCCCAGAAAGCAGGTAGAACAAGTTTTGTGGTGCCTTTCTCTTGCCTACCGGGGTAGTGTAAAAACTACCAAGAGAACTCGTTTCTGGCACCTTCCCCGGTGGAGTTGTGCATGGGGTGTGTTTGGAACATTTTGTCACCAGCCGAGTCCAAAGGTCAGCGATTCCCCATCTCAGCCCAGAAAGCAGGTAGAACAAGTTTTGTGGTGCCTTTCAGCTGCCTACCGGGGTAGTGTAAAAACTACCAAGAGAACTCGTTTCTGGCACCTTCCCCGGTGGAGTTGTGCATGGGGTGTGTTTGGAACATTTTGTCAGCAGCCGAGTCCAAAATTCAGCCGTTCCCCATCTCAGCCCAGAAAGCAGGTAGAACAAGTTTTGTGGTGCCTTTCTCTTGCCTACCGGGGTAGTGTAAAAACTACCAACAGAACTCGTTTCTGGCACCTTCCCCGGTGGAGTTGTGCATGGGGTGTGTTTGGAACATTTTGTCACCAGCCGAGTCCAAAATTCAGCGATTCTCCATCTCAGCCCAGAAAGCAGGTAGAACAAGTTTTGTGGTGCCTTTCAGCTGCCTACCGGGGTAGTGTAAAAACTACCAACAGAACTCGTTTCTGGCACCTTCCCCGGTGGAGTTGTGCATGGGGTGTGTTTGGAACATTTTGTCACCAGCCGAGTCCAAAATTCAGCCGTTCCCCATCTCAGCCCAGAAAGCAGGTAGAACAAGTTTTGTGGTGCCTTTCTCTTGCCTACCGGGGTAGTGTAAAAACTACCAACGGAACTCGTTTCTGGCACCTTCCCCGGTGGAGTTGTGCATGGGGTGTGTTTGGAACATTTTGTCACCAGCCGAGTCCAAAATTCAGCCGTTCCCCATCTCAGCCCAGAAAGCAGGTAGAACAAGTTTTGTGGTGCCTTTCTCTTGCCTACCGGGGTAGTGTAAAAACTACCAACGGAACTCGTTTCTGGCACCTTCCCCGGTGGAGTTGTGCATGGGGTGTGTTTGGAACATTTTGTCACCAGCCGAGTCCAAAATTCAGCGATTCCCCATCTCAGCCCAGAAAGCAGGTAGAACAAGTTTTGTGGTGCCTTTCTCTTGCCTACCGGGGTAGTGTAAAAACTACCAAGAGAACTCGTTTCTGGCACCTTCCCCGGTGGAGTTGTGCATGGGGTGTGTTTGGAACATTTTGTCACCAGCCGAGTCCAAAAGTCAGCGATTCCCCATCTCAGCCCAGAAAGCAGGTAGAACAAGTTTTGTGGTGCCTTTCAGCTGCCTACCGGGGTAGTGTAAAAACTACCAAGAGAACTCGTTTCTGGCACCTTCCCCGGTGGAGTTGTGCATGGGGTGTGTTTGGAACATTTTGTCACCAGCCGAGTCCAAAATTCAGCCGTTCCCCATCTCAGCCCAGAAAGCAGGTAGAACAAGTTTTGTGGTGCCTTTCTCTTGCCTACCGGGGTAGTGTAAAAACTACCAACAGAACTCGTTTCTGGCACCTTCCCCGGTGGAGTTGTGCATGGGGTGTGTTTGGAACATTTTGTCACCAGCCGAGTCCAAAATTCAGCGATTCTCCATCTCAGCCCAGAAAGCAGGTAGAACAAGTTTTGTGGTGCCTTTCTCTTGCCTACCGGGGTACTGTAAAAACTACCAACAGAACTCGTTTCTGGCACCTTCCCCGGTGGAGTTGTGCATGGGGTGTGTTTGGAACATTTTGTCACCAGCCGAGTCCAAAATTCAGCCGTTCCCCATCTCAGCCCAGAAAGCAGGTAGAACAAGTTTTGTGGTGCCTTTCTCTTGCCTACCGGGGTAGTGTAAAAACTACCAACGGAACTCGTTTCTGGCACCTTCCCCGGTGGAGTTGTGCATGGGGTGTGTTTGGAACATTTTGTCACCAGCCGAGTCCAAAATTCAGCGATTCCCCATCTCAGCCCAGAAAGCAGGTAGAACAAGTTTTGTGGTGCCTTTCTCTTGCCTACCGGGGTAGTGTAAAAACTACCAACAGAACTCGTTTCTGGCACCTTCCCCGGTGGAGTTGTGCATGGGGTGTGTTTGGAACATTTTGTCACCAGCCGAGTCCAAAATTCAGCGATTCCCCATCTCAGCCCAGAAAGCAGGTAGAACAAGTTTTGTGGTGCCTTTCAGCTGCCTACCGGGGTAGTGTAAAAACTACCAAGAGAACTCGTTTCTGGCACCTTCCCCGGTGGAGTTGTGCATGGGGTGTGTTTGGAACATTTTGTCACCAGCCGAGTCCAAAATTCAGCCGTTCCCCATCTCAGCCCAGAAAGCAGGTAGAACAAGTTTTGTGGTGCCTTTCTCTTGCCTACCGGGGTAGTGTAAAAACTACCAACAGAACTCGTTTCTGGCACCTTCCCCGGTGGAGTTGTGCATGGGGTGTGTTTGGAACATTTTGTCACCAGCCGAGTCCAAAATTCAGCGATTCTCCATCTCAGCCCAGAAAGCAGGTAGAACAAGTTTTGTGGTGCCTTTCTCTTGCCTACCGGGGTAGTGTAAAAACTACCAACAGAACTCGTTTCTGGCACCTTCCCCGGTGGAGTTGTGCATGGGGTGTGTTTGGAACATTTTGTTACCAGCCGAGTCCAAAATTCAGCGATTCCCCATCTCAGCCCAGAAAGCAGGTAGAACAAGTTTTGTGGTGCCTTTCTCTTGCCTACCGGGGTAGTGTAAAAACTACCAACGGAACTCGTTTCTGGCACCTTCCCCGGTGGAGTTGTGCATGGGGTGTGTTTGGAACATTTTGTCACCAGCCGAGTCCAAAATTCAGCGATTCCCCATCTCAGCCCAGAAAGCAGGTAGAACAAGTTTTGTGGTGCCTTTCTCTTGCCTACCGGGGTAGTGTAAAAACTACCAAGAGAACTCGTTTCTGGCACCTTCCCCGGTGGAGTTGTGCATGGGGTGTGTTTGGAACATTTTGTCACCAGCCGAGTCCAAAGGTCAGCGATTCCCCATCTCAGCCCAGAAAGCAGGTAGAACAAGTTTTGTGGTGCCTTTCAGCTGCCTACCGGGGTAGTGTAAAAACTACCAAGAGAACTCGTTTCTGGCACCTTCCCCGGTGGAGTTGTGCATGGGGTGTGTTTGGAACATTTTGTCAGCAGCCGAGTCCAAAATTCAGCCGTTCCCCATCTCAGCCCAGAAAGCAGGTAGAACAAGTTTTGTGGTGCCTTTCTCTTGCCTACCGGGGTAGTGTAAAAACTACCAACAGAACTCGTTTCTGGCACCTTCCCCGGTGGAGTTGTGCATGGGGTGTGTTTGGAACATTTTGTCACCAGCCGAGTCCAAAATTCAGCGATTCTCCATCTCAGCCCAGAAAGCAGGTAGAACAAGTTTTGTGGTGCCTTTCAGCTGCCTACCGGGGTAGTGTAAAAACTACCAACAGAACTCGTTTCTGGCACCTTCCCCGGTGGAGTTGTGCATGGGGTGTGTTTGGAACATTTTGTCACCAGCCGAGTCCAAAATTCAGCCGTTCCCCATCTCAGCCCAGAAAGCAGGTAGAACAAGTTTTGTGGTGCCTTTCTCTTGCCTACCGGGGTAGTGTAAAAACTACCAACGGAACTCGTTTCTGGCACCTTCCCCGGTGGAGTTGTGCATGGGGTGTGTTTGGAACATTTTGTCACCAGCCGAGTCCAAAATTCAGCCGTTCCCCATCTCAGCCCAGAAAGCAGGTAGAACAAGTTTTGTGGTGCCTTTCTCTTGCCTACCGGGGTAGTGTAAAAACTACCAACGGAACTCGTTTCTGGCACCTTCCCCGGTGGAGTTGTGCATGGGGTGTGTTTGGAACATTTTGTCACCAGCCGAGTCCAAAATTCAGCGATTCCCCATCTCAGCCCAGAAAGCAGGTAGAACAAGTTTTGTGGTGCCTTTCTCTTGCCTACCGGGGTAGTGTAAAAACTACCAAGAGAACTCGTTTCTGGCACCTTCCCCGGTGGAGTTGTGCATGGGGTGTGTTTGGAACATTTTGTCACCAGCCGAGTCCAAAAGTCAGCGATTCCCCATCTCAGCCCAGAAAGCAGGTAGAACAAGTTTTGTGGTGCCTTTCAGCTGCCTACCGGGGTAGTGTAAAAACTACCAAGAGAACTCGTTTCTGGCACCTTCCCCGGTGGAGTTGTGCATGGGGTGTGTTTGGAACATTTTGTCAGCAGCCGAGTCCAAAATTCAGCCGTTCCCCATCTCAGCCCAGAAAGCAGGTAGAACAAGTTTTGTGGTGCCTTTCTCTTGCCTACCGGGGTAGTGTAAAAACTACCAACAGAACTCGTTTCTGGCACCTTCCCCGGTGGAGTTGTGCATGGGGTGTGTTTGGAACATTTTGTCACCAGCCGAGTCCAAAATTCAGCGATTCTCCATCTCAGCCCAGAAAGCAGGTAGAACAAGTTTTGTGGTGCCTTTCTCTTGCCTACCGGGGTAGTGTAAAAACTACCAACAGAACTCGTTTCTGGCACCTTCCCCGGTGGAGTTGTGCATGGGGTGTGTTTGGAACATTTTGTCACCAGCCGAGTCCAAAATTCAGCCGTTCCCCATCTCAGCCCAGAAAGCAGGTAGAACAAGTTTTGTGGTGCCTTTCTCTTGCCTACCGGGGTAGTGTAAAAACTACCAACGGAACTCGTTTCTGGCACCTTCCCCGGTGGAGTTGTGCATGGGGTGTGTTTGGAACATTTTGTCACCAGCCGAGTCCAAAATTCAGCGATTCCCCATCTCAGCCCAGAAAGCAGGTAGAACAAGTTTTGTGGTGCCTTTCTCTTGCCTACCGGGGTAGTGTAAAAACTACCAACAGAACTCGTTTCTGGCACCTTCCCCGGTGGAGTTGTGCATGGGGTGTGTTTGGAACATTTTGTCACCAGCCGAGTCCAAAATTCAGCCGTTCCCCATCTCAGCCCAGAAAGCAGGTAGAACAAGTTTTGTGGTGCCTTTCAGCTGCCTACCGGGGTAGTGTAAAAACTACCAAGAGAACTCGTTTCTGGCACCTTCCCCGGTGGAGTTGTGCATGGGGTGTGTTTGGAACATTTTGTCAGCAGCCGAGTCCAAAATTCAGCCGTTCCCCATCTCAGCCCAGAAAGCAGGTAGAACAAGTTTTGTGGTGCCTTTCTCTTGCCTACCGGGGTAGTGTAAAAACTACCAACAGAACTCGTTTCTGGCACCTTCCCCGGTGGAGTTGTGCATGGGGTGTGTTTGGAACATTTTGTCACCAGCCGAGTCCAAAATTCAGCGATTCTCCATCTCAGCCCAGAAAGCAGGTAGAACAAGTTTTGTGGTGCCTTTCTCTTGCCTACCGGGGTAGTGTAAAAACTACCAACGGAACTCGTTTCTGGCACCTTCCCCGGTGGAGTTGTGCATGGGGTGTGTTTGGAACATTTTGTTACCAGCCGAGTCCAAAATTCAGCGATTCCCCATCTCAGCCCAGAAAGCAGGTAGAACAAGTTTTGTGGTGCCTTTCTCTTGCCTACCGGGGTAGTGTAAAAACTACCAACGGAACTCGTTTCTGGCACCTTCCCCGGTGGAGTTGTGCATGGGGTGTGTTTGGAACATTTTGTCACCAGCTGAGTCCAAAATTCAGCGATTCCCCATCTCAGCCCAGAAAGCAGGTAGAACAAGTTTTGTGGTGCCTTTCTCTTGCCTACCGGGGTAGTGTAAAAACTACCAAGAGAACTCGTTTCTGGCACCTTCCCCGGTGGAGTTGTGCATGGGGTGTGTTTGGAACATTTTGTCACCAGCCGAGTCCAAAAGTCAGCGATTCCCCATCTCAGCCCAGAAAGCAGGTAGAACAAGTTTTGTGGTGCCTTTCAGCTGCCTACCGGGGTAGTGTAAAAACTACCAACAGAACTCGTTTCTGGCACCTTCCCCGGTGGAGGTGTGCATGGGGTGTGTTTGGAACATTTTGTCACCAGCCGAGTCCAAAATTCAGCGATTCCCCATCTCAGCCCAGAAAGCAGGTAGAACAAGTTTTGTGGTGCCTTTCAGCTGCCTACCGGGGTAGTGTAAAAACTACCAACAGAACTCGTTTCTGGCACCTTCCCCGGTGGAGTTGTGCATGGGGTGTGTTTGGAACATTTTGTCACCAGCCGAGTCCAAAATTCAGCGATTCTCCATCTCAGCCCAGAAAGCAGGTAGAACAAGTTTTGTGGTGCCTTTCAGCTGCCTACCGGGGTAGTGTAAAAACTACCAACAGAACTCGTTTCTGGCACCTTCCCCGGTGGAGGTGTGCATGGGGTGTGTTTGGAACATTTTGTCACCAGCCGAGTCCAAAATTCAGCGATTCCCCATCTCAGCCCAGAAAGCAGGTAGAACAAGTTTTGTGGTGCCTTTCTCTTGCCTACCGGGGTAGTGTAAAAACTACCAACGGAACTCGTTTCTGGCACCTTCCCCGGTGGAGTTGTGCATGGGGTGTGTTTGGAACATTTTGTCACCAGCCGAGTCCAAAATTCAGCGATTCTCCATCTCAGCCCAGAAAGCAGGTAGAACAAGTTTTGTGGTGCCTTTCAGCTGCCTACCGGGGTAGTGTAAAAACTACCAACAGAACTCGTTTCTGGCACCTTCCCCGGTGGAGTTGTGCATGGGGTGTGTTTGGAACATTTTGTCACCAGCCGAGTCCAAAATTCAGCGATTCTCCATCTCAGCCCAGAAAGCAGGTAGAACAAGTTTTGTGGTGCCTTTCAGCTGCCTACCGGGGTAGTGTAAAAACTACCAAGAGAACTCGTTTCTGGCACCTTCCCCGGTGGAGTTGTGCATGGGGTGTGTTTGGAACATTTTGTCAGCAGCCGAGTCCAAAATTCAGCGATTCCCCATCTCAGCCCAGAAAGCAGGTAGAACAAGTTTTGTGGTGCCTTTCTCTTGCCTACCGGGGTAGTGTAAAAACTACCAACGGAACTCGTTTCTGGCACCTTCCCCGGTGGAGTTGTGCATGGGGTGTGTTTGGAACATTTTGTCACCAGCCGAGTCCAAAATTCAGCGATTCCCCATCTCAGCCCAGAAAGCAGGTAGAACAAGTTTTGTGGTGCCTTTCTCTTGCCTACCGGGGTAGTGTAAAAACTACCAAGAGAACTCGTTTCTGGCACCTTCCCCGGTGGAGTTGTGCATGGGGTGTGTTTGGAACATTTTGTCACCAGCCGAGTCCAAAAGTCAGCGATTCCCCATCTCAGCCCAGAAAGCAGGTAGAACAAGTTTTGTGGTGCCTTTCAGCTGCCTACCGGGTTAGTGTAAAAACTACCAACAGAACTCGTTTCTGGCACCTTCCCCGGTGGAGGTGTGCATGGGGTGTGTTTGGAACATTTTGTCACCAGCCGAGTCCAAAATTCAGCGATTCCCCATCTCAGCCCAGAAAGCAGGTAGAACAAGTTTTGTGGTGCCTTTCAGCTGCCTAGCGGGGTAGTGTAAAAACTACCAACAGAACTCGTTTCTGGCACCTTCCCCGGTGGAGTTGTGCATGGGGTGTGTTTGGAACATTTTGTCACCAGCCGAGTCCAAAATTCAGCGATTCTCCATCTCAGCCCAGAAAGCAGGTAGAACAAGTTTTGTGGTGCCTTTCAGCTGCCTACCGGGGTAGTGTAAAAACTACCAACAGAACTCGTTTCTGGCACCTTCCCCGGTGGAGGTGTGCATGGGGTGTGTTTGGAACATTTTGTCACCAGCCGAGTCCAAAATTCAGCGATTCCCCATCTCAGCCCAGAAAGCAGGTAGAACAAGTTTTGTGGTGCCTTTCTCTTGCCTACCGGGGTAGTGTAAAAACTACCAACGGAACTCGTTTCTGGCACCTTCCCCGGTGGAGTTGTGCATGGGGTGTGTTTGGAACATTTTGTCACCAGCCGAGTCCAAAATTCAGCGATTCTCCATCTCAGCCCAGAAAGCAGGTAGAACAAGTTTTGTGGTGCCTTTCAGCTGCCTACCGGGGTAGTGTAAAAACTACCAACAGAACTCGTTTCTGGCACCTTCCCCGGTGGAGTTGTGCATGGGGTGTGTTTGGAACATTTTGTCACCAGCCGAGTCCAAAATTCAGCGATTCTCCATCTCAGCCCAGAAAGCAGGTAGAACAAGTTTTGTGGTGCCTTTCAGCTGCCTACCGGGGTAGTGTAAAAACTACCAAGAGAACTCGTTTCTGGCACCTTCCCCGGTGGAGTTGTGCATGGGGTGTGTTTGGAACATTTTGTCAGCAGCCGAGTCCAAAATTCAGCGATTCCCCATCTCAGCCCAGAAAGCAGGTAGAACAAGTTTTGTGGTGCCTTTCTCTTGCCTACCGGGGTAGTGTAAAAACTACCAACGGAACTCGATTCTGGCACCTTCCCCGGTGGAGTTGTGCATGGGGTGTGTTTGGAACATTTTGTCACCAGCCGAGTCCAAAATTCAGCGATTCTCCATCTCAGCCCAGAAAGCAGGTAGAACAAGTTTTGTGGTGCCTTTCAGCTGCCTACCGGGGTAGTGTAAAAACTACCAACAGAACTCGTTTCTGGCACCTTCCCCGGTGGAGTTGTGCATGGGGTGTGTTTGGAACATTTTGTCACCAGCCGAGTCCAAAATTCAGGGATTCCCCATCTCAGCCCAGAAAGCAGGTAGAACAAGTTTTGTGGTGCCTTTCTCTTGCCTACCGGGGTAGTGTAAAAACTACCAACGGAACTCGTTTCTGGCACCTTCCCCGGTGGAGTTGTGCATGGGGTGTGTTTGGAACATTTTGTCACCAGCCGAGTCCAAAATTCAGCGATTCCCCATCTCAGCCCAGAAAGCAGGTAGAACAAGTTTTGTGGTGCCTTTCAGCTGCCTACCGGGGTAGTGTAAAAACTACCAACAGAACTCGTTTCTGGCACCTTCCCCGGTGGAGTTGTGCATGGGGTGTGTTTGGAACATTTTGTCACCAGCCGAGTCCAAAATTCAGCGATTCTCCATCTCAGCCCAGAAAGCAGGTAGAACAAGTTTTGTGGTGCCTTTCAGCTGCCTACCGGGGTAGTGTAAAAACTACCAAGAGAACTCGTTTCTGGCACCTTCCCCGGTGGAGTTGTGCATGGGGTGTGTTTGGAACATTTTGTCAGCAGCAGAGTCCAAAATTCAGCCGTTCCCCATCTCAGCCCAGAAAGCAGGTAGAACAAGTTTTGTGGTGCCTTTCTCTTGCCTACCGGGGTAGTGTAAAAACTACCAACAGAACTCGTTTCTGGCACCTTCCCCGGTGGAGTTGTGCATGGGGTGTGTTTGGAACATTTTGTCACCAGCCGAGTCCAAAATTCAGCGATTCTCCATCTCAGCCCAGAAAGCAGGTAGAACAAGTTTTGTGGTGCCTTTCAGCTGCCTACCGGGGTAGTGTAAAAACTACCAACGGAACTCGTTTCTGGCACCTTCCCCGGTGGAGTTGTGCATGGGGTGTGTTTGGAACATTTTGTCACCAGCCGAGTCCAAAATTCAGCGATTCTCCATCTCAGCCCAGAAAGCAGGTAGAACAAGTTTTGTGGTGCCTTTCAGCTGCCTACCGGGGTAGTGTAAAAACTACCAAGAGAACTCGTTTCTGGCACCTTCCCCGGTGGAGTTGTGCATGGGGTGTGTTTGGAACATTTTGTCAGCAGCCGAGTCCAAAATTCAGCGATTCCCCATCTCAGCCCAGAAAGCAGGTAGAACAAGTTTTGTGGTGCCTTTCTCTTGCCTACCGGGGTAGTGTAAAAACTACCAACGGAACTCGTTTCTGGCACCTTCCCCGGTGGAGGTGTGCATGGGGTGTGTTTGGAACATTTTGTCACCAGCCGAGTCCAAAATTCAGCCGTTCCCCATCTCAGCCCAGAAAGCAGGTAGAACAAGTTTTGTGGTGCCTTTCAGCTGCCTACCGGGGTAGTGTAAAAACTACCAACAGAACTCGTTTCTGGCACCTTCCCCGGTGGAGTTGTGCATGGGGTGTGTTTGGAACATTTTGTCACCAGCCGAGTCCAAAATTCAGCGATTCCCCATCTCAGCCCAGAAAGCAGGTAGAACAAGTTTTGTGGTGCCTTTCAGCTGCCTACCGGGGTAGTGTAAAAACTACCAACAGAACTCGTTTCTGGCACCTTCCCCGGTGGAGGTGTGCATGGGGTGTGTTTGGAACATTTTGTCACCAGCCGAGTCCAAAATTCAGCGATTCCCCATCTCAGCCCAGAAAGCAGGTAGAACAAGTTTTGTGGTGCCTTTCAGCTGCCTACCGGGGTAGTGTAAAAACTACCAACAGAACTCGTTTCTGGCACCTTCCCCGGTGGAGGTGTGCATGGGGTGTGTTTGGAACATTTTGTCACCAGCCGAGTCCAAAATTCAGCGATTCCCCATCTCAGCCCAGAAAGCAGGTAGAACAAGTTTTGTGGTGCCTTTCTCTTGCCTACCGGGGTAGTGTAAAAACTACCAACGGAACTCGTTTCTGGCACCTTCCCCGGTGGAGTTGTGCATGGGGTGTGTTTGGAACATTTTGTCACCAGCCGAGTCCAAAATTCAGCGATTCTCCATCTCAGCCCAGAAAGCAGGTAGAACAAGTTTTGTGGTGCCTTTCAGCTGCCTACCGGGGTAGTGTAAAAACTACCAACAGAACTCGTTTCTGGCACCTTCCCCGGTGGAGGTGTGCATGGGGTGTGTTTGGAACATTTTGTCACCAGCCGAGTCCAAAATTCAGCGATTCTCCATCTCAGCCCAGAAAGCAGGTAGAACAAGTTTTGTGGTGCCTTTCAGCTGCCTACCGGGGTAGTGTAAAAACTACCAAGAGAACTCGTTTCTGGCACCTTCCCCGGTGGAGTTGTGCATGGGGTGTGTTTGGAACATTTTGTCAGCAGCCGAGTCCAAAATTCAGCGATTCCCCATCTCAGCCCAGAAAGCAGGTAGAACAAGTTTTGTGGTGCCTTTCTCTTGCCTACCGGGGTAGTGTAAAAACTACCAACGGAACTCGATTCTGGCACCTTCCCCGGTGGAGTTGTGCATGGGGTGTGTTTGGAACATTTTGTCACCAGCCGAGTCCAAAATTCAGCGATTCTCCATCTCAGCCCAGAAAGCAGGTAGAACAAGTTTTGTGGTGCCTTTCAGCTGCCTACCGGGGTAGTGTAAAAACTACCAAGAGAACTCGTTTCTGGCACCTTCCCCGGTGGAGTTGTGCATGGGGTGTGTTTGGAACATTTTGTCACCAGCCGAGTCCAAAATTCAGGGATTCCCCATCTCAGCCCAGAAAGCAGGTAGAACAAGTTTTGTGGTGCCTTTCTCTTGCCTACCGGGGTAGTGTAAAAACTACCAACGGAACTCGTTTCTGGCACCTTCCCCGGTGGAGTTGTGCATGGGGTGTGTTTGGAACATTTTGTCACCAGCCGAGTCCAAAATTCAGCGATTCCCCATCTCAGCCCAGAAAGCAGGTAGAACAAGTTTTGTGGTGCCTTTCAGCTGCCTACCGGGGTAGTGTAAAAACTACCAACAGAACTCGTTTCTGGCACCTTCCCCGGTGGAGTTGTGCATGGGGTGTGTTTGGAACATTTTGTCACCAGCCGAGTCCAAAATTCAGCGATTCTCCATCTCAGCCCAGAAAGCAGGTAGAACAAGTTTTGTGGTGCCTTTCAGCTGCCTACCGGGGTAGTGTAAAAACTACCAAGAGAACTCGTTTCTGGCACCTTCCCCGGTGGAGTTGTGCATGGGGTGTGTTTGGAACATTTTGTCAGCAGCCGAGTCCAAAATTCAGCCGTTCCCCATCTCAGCCCAGAAAGCAGGTAGAACAAGTTTTGTGGTGCCTTTCTCTTGCCTACCGGGGTAGTGTAAAAACTACCAACAGAACTCGTTTCTGGCACCTTCCCCGGTGGAGTTGTGCATGGGGTGTGTTTGGAACATTTTGTCACCAGCCGAGTCCAAAATTCAGCGATTCTCCATCTCAGCCCAGAAAGCAGGTAGAACAAGTTTTGTGGTGCCTTTCTCTTGCCTACCGGGGTAGTGTAAAAACTACCAACAGAACTCGTTTCTGGCACCTTCCCCGGTGGAGTTGTGCATGGGGTGTGTTTGGAACATTTTGTTACCAGCCGAGTCCAAAATTCAGCCGTTCCCCATCTCAGCCCAGAAAGCAGGTAGAACAAGTTTTGTGGTGCCTTTCTCTTGCCTACCGGGGTAGTGTAAAAACTACCAACGGAACTCGTTTCTGGCACCTTCCCCGGTGGAGTTGTGCATGGGGTGTGTTTGGAACATTTTGTCACCAGCCGAGTCCAAAATTCAGCGATTCCCCATCTCAGCCCAGAAAGCAGGTAGAACAAGTTTTGTGGTGCCTTTCTCTTGCCTACCGGGGTAGTGTAAAAACTACCAAGAGAACTCGTTTCTGGCACCTTCCCCGGTGGAGTTGTGCATGGGGTGTGTTTGGAACATTTTGTCACCAGCCGAGTCCAAAAGTCAGCGATTCCCCATCTCAGCCCAGAAAGCAGGTAGAACAAGTTTTGTGGTGCCTTTCAGCTGCCTACCGGGGTAGTGTAAAAACTACCAAGAGAACTCGTTTCTGGCACCTTCCCCGGTGGAGTTGTGCATGGGGTGTGTTTGGAACATTTTGTCAGCAGCCGAGTCCAAAATTCAGCCGTTCCCCATCTCAGCCCAGAAAGCAGGTAGAACAAGTTTTGTGGTGCCTTTCTCTTGCCTACCGGGGTAGTGTAAAAACTACCAACAGAACTCGTTTCTGGCACCTTCCCCGGTGGAGTTGTGCATGGGGTGTGTTTGGAACATTTTGTCACCAGCCGAGTCCAAAATTCAGCGATTCTCCATCTCAGCCCAGAAAGCAGGTAGAACAAGTTTTGTGGTGCCTTTCTCTTGCCTACCGGGGTAGTGTAAAAACTACCAACAGAACTCGTTTCTGGCACCTTCCCCGGTGGAGTTGTGCATGGGGTGTGTTTGGAACATTTTGTCACCAGCCGAGTCCAAAATTCAGCCGTTCCCCATCTCAGCCCAGAAAGCAGGTAGAACAAGTTTTGTGGTGCCTTTCTCTTGCCTACCGGGGTAGTGTAAAAACTACCAACGGAACTCGTTTCTGGCACCTTCCCCGGTGGAGTTGTGCATGGGGTGTGTTTGGAACATTTTGTCACCAGCCGAGTCCAAAATTCAGCGATTCCCCATCTCAGCCCAGAAAGCAGGTAGAACAAGTTTTGTGGTGCCTTTCTCTTGCCTACCGGGGTAGTGTAAAAACTACCAACAGAACTCGTTTCTGGCACCTTCCCCGGTGGAGTTGTGCATGGGGTGTGTTTGGAACATTTTGTCACCAGCCGAGTCCAAAATTCAGCCGTTCCCCATCTCAGCCCAGAAAGCAGGTAGAACAAGTTTTGTGGTGCCTTTCAGCTGCCTACCGGGGTAGTGTAAAAACTACCAACAGAACTCGTTTCTGGCACCTTCCCCGGTGGAGTTGTGCATGGGGTGTGTTTGGAACATTTTGTCAGCAGCCGAGTCCAAAATTCAGCCGTTCCCCATCTCAGCCCAGAAAGCAGGTAGAACAAGTTTTGTGGTGCCTTTCTCTTGCCTACCGGGGTAGTGTAAAAACTACCAACAGAACTCGTTTCTGGCACCTTCCCCGGTGGAGTTGTGCATGGGGTGTGTTTGGAACATTTTGTCACCAGCCGAGTCCAAAATTCAGCGATTCTCCATCTCAGCCCAGAAAGCAGGTAGAACAAGTTTTGTGGTGCCTTTCTCTTGCCTACCGGGGTAGTGTAAAAACTACCAACAGAACTCGTTTCTGGCACCTTCCCCGGTGGAGTTGTGCATGGGGTGTGTTTGGAACATTTTGTTACCAGCCGAGTCCAAAATTCAGCGATTCCCCATCTCAGCCCAGAAAGCAGGTAGAACAAGTTTTGTGGTGCCTTTCTCTTGCCTACCGGGGTAGTGTAAAAACTACCAACGGAACTCGTTTCTGGCACCTTCCCCGGTGGAGTTGTGCATGGGGTGTGTTTGGAACATTTTGTCACCAGCCGAGTCCAAAATTCAGCGATTCCCCATCTCAGCCCAGAAAGCAGGTAGAACAAGTTTTGTGGTGCCTTTCTCTTGCCTACCGGGGTAGTGTAAAAACTACCAAGAGAACTCGTTTCTGGCACCTTCCCCGGTGGAGTTGTGCATGGGGTGTGTTTGGAACATTTTGTCACCAGCCGAGTCCAAAGGTCAGCGATTCCCCATCTCAGCCCAGAAAGCAGGTAGAACAAGTTTTGTGGTGCCTTTCAGCTGCCTACCGGGGTAGTGTAAAAACTACCAAGAGAACTCGTTTCTGGCACCTTCCCCGGTGGAGTTGTGCATGGGGTGTGTTTGGAACATTTTGTCAGCAGCCGAGTCCAAAATTCAGCCGTTCCCCATCTCAGCCCAGAAAGCAGGTAGAACAAGTTTTGTGGTGCCTTTCTCTTGCCTACCGGGGTAGTGTAAAAACTACCAACAGAACTCGTTTCTGGCACCTTCCCCGGTGGAGTTGTGCATGGGGTGTGTTTGGAACATTTTGTCACCAGCCGAGTCCAAAATTCAGCGATTCTCCATCTCAGCCCAGAAAGCAGGTAGAACAAGTTTTGTGGTGCCTTTCAGCTGCCTACCGGGGTAGTGTAAAAACTACCAACAGAACTCGTTTCTGGCACCTTCCCCGGTGGAGTTGTGCATGGGGTGTGTTTGGAACATTTTGTCACCAGCCGAGTCCAAAATTCAGCCGTTCCCCATCTCAGCCCAGAAAGCAGGTAGAACAAGTTTTGTGGTGCCTTTCTCTTGCCTACCGGGGTAGTGTAAAAACTACCAACAGAACTCGTTTCTGGCACCTTCCCCGGTGGAGTTGTGCATGGGGTGTGTTTGGAACATTTTGTCACCAGCCGAGTCCAAAATTCAGCGATTCCCCATCTCAGCCCAGAAAGCAGGTAGAACAAGTTTTGTGGTGCCTTTCTCTTGCCTACCGGGGTAGTGTAAAAACTACCAACAGAACTCGTTTCTGGCACCTTCCCCGGTGGAGTTGTGCATGGGGTGTGTTTGGAACATTTTGTCACCAGCCGAGTCCAAAATTCAGCCGTTCCCCATCTCAGCCCAGAAAGCAGGTAGAACAAGTTTTGTGGTGCCTTTCAGCTGCCTACCGGGGTAGTGTAAAAACTACCAAGAGAACTCGTTTCTGGCACCTTCCCCGGTGGAGTTGTGCATGGGGTGTGTTTGGAACATTTTGTCACCAGCCGAGTCCAAAATTCAGGGATTCCCCATCTCAGCCCAGAAAGCAGGTAGAACAAGTTTTGTGGTGCCTTTCAGCTGCCTACCGGGGTAGTGTAAAAACTACCAACAGAACTCGTTTCTGGCACCTTCCCCGGTGGAGTTGTGCATGGGGTGTGTTTGGAACATTTTGTCACCAGCCGAGTCCAAAATTCAGCGATTCTCCATCTCAGCCCAGAAAGCAGGTAGAACAAGTTTTGTGGTGCCTTTCTCTTGCCTACCGGGGTAGTGTAAAAACTACCAACAGAACTCGTTTCTGGCACCTTCCCCGGTGGAGTTGTGCATGGGGTGTGTTTGGAACATTTTGTTACCAGCCGAGTCCAAAATTCAGCCGTTCCCCATCTCAGCCCAGAAAGCAGGTAGAACAAGTTTTGTGGTGCCTTTCTCTTGCCTACCGGGGTAGTGTAAAAACTACCAACGGAACTCGTTTCTGGCACCTTCCCCGGTGGAGTTGTGCATGGGGTGTGTTTGGAACATTTTGTCACCAGCCGAGTCCAAAATTCAGCGATTCCCCATCTCAGCCCAGAAAGCAGGTAGAACAAGTTTTGTGGTGCCTTTCTCTTGCCTACCGGGGTAGTGTAAAAACTACCAACAGAACTCGTTTCTGGCACCTTCCCCGGTGGAGTTGTGCATGGGGTGTGTTTGGAACATTTTGTCACCAGCCGAGTCCAAAATTCAGGGATTCCCCATCTCAGCCCAGAAAGCAGGTAGAACAAGTTTTGTGGTGCCTTTCAGCTGCCTACCGGGGTAGTGTAAAAACTACCAACAGAACTCGTTTCTGGCACCTTTGCCGGTGGAGTTGTGCATGGGGTGTGTTTGGAACATTTTGTCACCAGCCGAGTCCAAAATTCAGCGATTCCCCATCTCAGCCCAGAAAGCAGGTAGAACAAGTTTTGTGGTGCCTTTCAGCTGCCTACCGGGGTAGTGTAAAAACTACCAACAGAACTCGTTTCTGGCACCTTCCCCGGTGGAGTTGTGCATGGGGTGTGTTTGGAACATTTTGTTACCAGCCGAGTCCAAAATTCAGCGATTCTCCATCTCAGCCCAGAAAGCAGGTAGAACAAGTTTTGTGGTGCCTTTCTCTTGCCTACCGGGGTAGTGTAAAAACTACCAACAGAACTCGTTTCTGGCACCTTCCCCGGTGGAGTTGTGCATGGGGTGTGTTTGGAACATTTTGTCACCAGCCGAGTCCAAAATTCAGCCGTTCCCCATCTCAGCCCAGAAAGCAGGTAGAACAAGTTTTGTGGTGCCTTTCAGCTGCCTACCGGGGTAGTGTAAAAACTACCAACAGAACTCGTTTCTGGCACCTTCCCCGGTGGAGTTGTGCATGGGGTGTGTTTGGAACATTTTGTCACCAGCCGAGTCCAAAATTCAGCGATTCCCCATCTCAGCCCAGAAAGCAGGTAGAACAAGTTTTGTGGTGCCTTTCAGCTGCCTACCGGGGTAGTGTAAAAACTACCAACAGAACTCGTTTCTGGCACCTTCCCCGGTGGAGTTGTGCATGGGGTGTGTTTGGAACATTTTGTCACCAGCCGAGTCCAAAATTCAGCGATTCCCCATCTCAGCCCAGAAAGCAGGTAGAACAAGTTTTGTGGTGCCTTTCAGCTGCCTACCGGGGTAGTGTAAAAACTACCAACAGAACTCGTTTCTGGCACCTTCCCCGGTGGAGTTGTGCATGGGGTGTGTTTGGAACATTTTGTTACCAGCCGAGTCCAAAATTCAGCCGTTCCCCATCTCAGCCCAGAAAGCAGGTAGAACAAGTTTTGTGGTGCCTTTCTCTTGCCTACCGGGGTAGTGTAAAAACTACCAACGGAACTCGTTTCTGGCACCTTCCCCGGTGGAGTTGTGCATGGGGTGTGTTTGGAACATTTTGTCACCAGCCGAGTCCAAAATTCAGCGATTCCCCATCTCAGCCCAGAAAGCAGGTAGAACAAGTTTTGTGGTGCCTTTCTCTTGCCTACCGGGGTAGTGTAAAAACTACCAACGGAACTCGTTTCTGGCACCTTCCCCGGTGGAGTTGTGCATGGGGTGTGTTTGGAACATTTTGTCACCAGCCGAGTCCAAAATTCAGGGATTCCCCATCTCAGCCCAGAAAGCAGGTAGAACAAGTTTTGTGGTGCCTTTCAGCTGCCTACCGGGGTAGTGTAAAAACTACCAACGGAACTCGTTTCTGGCACCTTCCCCGGTGGAGTTGTGCATGGGGTGTGTTTGGAACACTTTGTCACCAGCCGAGTCCAAAATTCAGGGATTCCCCATCTCAGCCCAGAAAGCAGGTAGAACAAGTTTTGTGGTGCCTTTCAGCTGCCTACCGGGGTAGTGTAAAAACTACCAACGGAACTCGTTTCTGGCACCTTCCCCGGTGGAGTTGTGCATGGGGTGTGTTTGGAACATTTTGTCACCAGCCGAGTCCAAAATTCAGCGATTCCCCATCTCAGCCCAGAAAGCAGGTAGAACAAGTTTTGTGGTGCCTTTCAGCTGCCTACCGGGGTAGTGTAAAAACTACCAACAGAACTCGTTTCTGGCACCTTCCCCGGTGGAGTTGTGCATGGGGTGTGTTTGGAACATTTTGTCACCAGCCGAGTCCAAAATTCAGCGATTCCCCATCTCAGCCCAGAAAGCAGGTAGAACAAGTTTTGTGGTGCCTTTCAGCTGCCTACCGGGGTAGTGTAAAAACTACCAACAGAACTCGTTTCTGGCACCTTCCCCGGTGGAGTTGTGCATGGGGTGTGTTTGGAACATTTTGTTACCAGCCGAGTCCAAAATTCAGCCGTTCCCCATCTCAGCCCAGAAAGCAGGTAGAACAAGTTTTGTGGTGCCTTTCTCTTGCCTACCGGGGTAGTGTAAAAACTACCAACGGAACTCGTTTCTGGCACCTTCCCCGGTGGAGTTGTGCATGGGGTGTGTTTGGAACATTTTGTCACCAGCCGAGTCCAAAATTCAGCGATTCCCCATCTCAGCCCAGAAAGCAGGTAGAACAAGTTTTGTGGTGCCTTTCTCTTGCCTACCGGGGTAGTGTAAAAACTACCAACGGAACTCGTTTCTGGCACCTTCCCCGGTGGAGTTGTGCATGGGGTGTGTTTGGAACATTTTGTCACCAGCCGAGTCCAAAATTCAGCGATTCCCCATCTCAGCCCAGAAAGCAGGTAGAACAAGTTTTGTGGTGCCTTTCAGCTGCCTACCGGGGTAGTGTAAAAACTACCAACGGAACTCGTTTCTGGCACCTTCCCCGGTGGAGGTGTGCATGGGGTGTGTTTGGAACACTTTGTCACCAGCCGAGTCCAAAATTCAGGGATTCCCCATCTCAGCCCAGAAAGCAGGTAGAACAAGTTTTGTGGTGCCTTTCAGCTGCCTACCGGGGTAGTGTAAAAACTACCAACGGAACTCGTTTCTGGCACCTTCCCCGGTGGAGTTGTGCATGGGGTGTGTTTGGAACATTTTGTCACCAGCCGAGTCCAAAATTCAGCGATTCCCCATCTCAGCCCAGAAAGCAGGTAGAACAAGTTTTGTGGTGCCTTTCAGCTGCCTACCGGGGTAGTGTAAAAACTACCAACAGAACTCGTTTCTGGCACCTTCCCCGGTGGAGTTGTGCATGGGGTGTGTTTGGAACATTTTGTCACCAGCCAAGTCCAAAATTCAGCGATTCCCCATCTCAGCCCAGAAAGCAGGTACAACAAGTTTTGTGGTGCCTTTCTCTTGCCTACCGGGGTAGTGTAAAAACTACCAACGGAACTCGTTTCTGGCACCTTCCCCGGTGGAGTTGTGCATGGGGTGTGTTTGGAACATTTTGTCACCAGCCGAGTCCAAAATTCAGCGATTCCCGATCTCAGCCCAGAAAGCAGGTAGAACAAGTTTTGTGGTGCCTTTCTCTTGCCTACCGGGGTAGTGTAAAAACTACCAACAGAACTCGTTTCTGGCACCTTCCCCGGTGGAGTTGTGCATGGGGTGTGTTTGGAACATTTTGTCACCAGCCGAGTCCAAAAGTCAGCGATTCTCCATCTCAGCCCAGAAAGCAGGTAGAACAAGTTTTGTGGTGCCTTTCAGCTGCCTACCGGGGTAGTGTAAAAACTACCAACAGAACTCGTTTCTGGCACCTTCCCCGGTGGAGTTGTGCATGGGGTGTGTTTGGAACATTTTGTCACCAGCCGAGTCCAAAATTCAGCGATTCCCCATCTCAGCCCAGAAAGCAGGTAGAACAAGTTTTGTGGTGCCTTTCTCTTGCCTACCGGGGTAGTGTAAAAACTACCAACAGAACTCGTTTCTGGCACCTTCCCCGGTGGAGTTGTGCATGGGGTGTGTTTGGAACATTTTGTCACCAGCCGAGTCCAAAATTCAGCCGTTCCCCATCTCAGCCCAGAAAGCAGGTAGAACAAGTTTTGTGGTGCCTTTCAGCTGCCTACCGGGGTAGTGTAAAAACTACCAACAGAACTCGTTTCTGGCACCTTCCCCGGTGGAGTTGTGCATGGGGTGTGTTTGGAACATTTTGTCACCAGCCGAGTCCAAAATTCAGCGATTCCCCATCTCAGCCCAGAAAGCAGGTAGAACAAGTTTTGTGGTGCCTTTCAGCTGCCTACCGGGGTAGTGTAAAAACTACCAACGGAACTCGTTTCTGGCACCTTCCCCGGTGGAGTTGTGCATGGGGTGTGTTTGGAACATTTTGTCACCAGCCGAGTCCAAAATTCAGGGATTCCCCATCTCAGCCCAGAAAGCAGGTAGAACAAGTTTTGTGGTGCCTTTCTCTTGCCTACCGGGGTAGTGTAAAAACTACCAACAGAACTCGTTTCTGGCACCTTCCCCGGTGGAGTTGTGCATGGGGTGTGTTTGGAACATTTTGTCACCAGCCGAGTCCAAAATTCAGCCGTTCCCCATCTCAGCCCAGAAAGCAGGTAGAACAAGTTTTGTGGTGCCTTTCAGCTGCCTACCGGGGTAGTGTAAAAACTACCAACAGAACTCGTTTCTGGCACCTTCCCCGGTGGAGTTGTGCATGGGGTGTGTTTGGAACATTTTGTCACCAGCCGAGTCCAAAATTCAGCCGTTCCCCATCTCAGCCCAGAAAGCAGGTAGAACAAGTTTTGTGGTGCCTTTCTCTTGCCTACCGGGGTAGTGTAAAAACTACCAACGGAACTCGATTCTGGCACCTTCCCCGGTGGAGTTGTGCATGGGGTGTGTTTGGAACATTTTGTCACCAGCCGAGTCCAAAATTCAGCCGTTCCCCATCTCAGCCCAGAAAGCAGGTAGAACAAGTTTTGTGGTGCCTTTCAGCTGCCTACCGGGGTAGTGTAAAAACTACCAACGGAACTCGTTTCTGGCACCTTCCCCGGTGGAGTTGTGCATGGGGTGTGTTTGGAACATTTTGTCACCAGCCGAGTCCAAAATTCAGCGATTCTCCATCTCAGCCCAGAAAGCAGGTAGAACAAGTTTTGTGGTGCCTTTCAGCTGCCTACCGGGGTAGTGTAAAAACTACCAACGGAACTCGTTTCTGGCACCTTCCCCGGTGGAGTTGTGCATGGGGTGTGTTTGGAACATTTTGTCACCAGCCGAGTCCAAAAGTCAGCGATTCCCCATCTCAGCCCAGAAAGCAGGTAGAACAAGTTTTGTGGTGCCTTTCAGCTGCCTACCGGGGTAGTGTAAAAACTACCAACAGAACTCGTTTCTGGCACCTTCCCCGGTGGAGTTGTGCATGGGGTGTGTTTGGAACATTTTGTCACCAGCCGAGTCCAAAATTCAGGGATTCCCCATCTCAGCCCAGAAAGCAGGTAGAACAAGTTTTGTGGTGCCTTTCAGCTGCCTACCGGGGTAGTGTAAAAACTACCAACAGAACTCGTTTCTGGCACCTTCCCCGGTGGAGTTGTGCATGGGGTGTGTTTGGAACATTTTGTCAGCAGCCGAGTCCAAAATTCAGCGATTCCCCATCTCAGCCCAGAAAGCAGGTAGAACAAGTTTTGTGGTGCCTTTCAGCTGCCTACCGGGGTAGTGTAAAAACTACCAACAGAACTCGTTTCTGGCACCTTCCCCGGTGGAGTTGTGCATGGGGTGTGTTTGGAACATTTTGTCACCAGCCGAGTCCAAAATTCAGGGATTCCCCATCTCAGCCCAGAAAGCAGGTAGAACAAGTTTTGTGGTGCCTTTCAGCTGCCTACCGGGGTAGTGTAAAAACTACCAACGGAACTCGTTTCTGGCACCTTCCCCGGTGGAGTTGTGCATGGGGTGTGTTTGGAACATTTTGTCACCAGCCGAGTCCAAAATTCAGCGATTCCCCATCTCAGCCCAGAAAGCAGGTAGAACAAGTTTTGTGGTGCCTTTCAGCTGCCTACCGGGGTAGTGTAAAAACTACCAACGGAACTCGATTCTGGCACCTTCCCCGGTGGAGTTGTGCATGGGGTGTGTTTGGAACATTTTGTCACCAGCCGAGTCCAAAATTCAGCGATTCCCCATCTCAGCCCAGAAAGCAGGTAGAACAAGTTTTGTGGTGCCTTTCAGCTGCCTACCGGGGTAGTGTAAAAACTACCAACAGAACTCGTTTCTGGCACCTTCCCCGGTGGAGTTGTGCATGGGGTGTGTTTGGAACATTTTGTCACCAGCCAAGTCCAAAATTCAGCGATTCCCCATCTCAGCCCAGAAAGCAGGTACAACAAGTTTTGTGGTGCCTTTCTCTTGCCTACCGGGGTAGTGTAAAAACTACCAACAGAACTCGTTTCTGGCACCTTCCCCGGTGGAGTTGTGCATGGGGTGTGTTTGGAACACTTTGTCACCAGCCGAGTCCAAAATTCAGGGATTCCCCATCTCAGCCCAGAAAGCAGGTAGAACAAGTTTTGTGGTGCCTTTCAGCTGCCTACCGGGGTAGTGTAAAAACTACCAACGGAACTCGTTTCTGGCACCTTCCCCGGTGGAGTTGTGCATGGGGTGTGTTTGGAACATTTTGTCACCAGCCGAGTCCAAAATTCAGCGATTCCCCATCTCAGCCCAGAAAGCAGGTAGAACAAGTTTTGTGGTGCCTTTCAGCTGCCTACCGGGGTAGTGTAAAAACTACCAACAGAACTCGTTTCTGGCACCTTCCCCGGTGGAGTTGTGCATGGGGTGTGTTTGGAACATTTTGTCACCAGCCAAGTCCAAAATTCAGCGATTCCCCATCTCAGCCCAGAAAGCAGGTAGAACAAGTTTTGTGGTGCCTTTCTCTTGCCTACCGGGGTAGTGTAAAAACTACCAACAGAACTCGTTTCTGGCACCTTCCCCGGTGGAGTTGTGCATGGGGTGTGTTTGGAACACTTTGTCACCAGCCGAGTCCAAAATTCAGCGATTCCCCATCTCAGCCCAGAAAGCAGGTAGAACAAGTTTTGTGGTGCCTTTCTCTTGCCTACCGGGGTAGTGTAAAAACTACCAACGGAACTCGTTTCTGGCACCTTCCCCGGTGGAGTTGTGCATGGGGTGTGTTTGGAACATTTTGTCACCAGCCGAGTCCAAAATTCAGCGATTCCCCATCTCAGCCCAGAAAGCAGGTAGAACAAGTTTTGTGGTGCCTTTCAGCTGCCTACCGGGGTAGTGTAAAAACTACCAACGGAACTCGTTTCTGGCACCTTCCCCGGTGGAGGTGTGCATGGGGTGTGTTTGGAACACTTTGTCACCAGCCGAGTCCAAAATTCAGGGATTCCCCATCTCAGCCCAGAAAGCAGGTAGAACAAGTTTTGTGGTGCCTTTCAGCTGCCTACCGGGGTAGTGTAAAAACTACCAACGGAACTCGTTTCTGGCACCTTCCCCGGTGGAGTTGTGCATGGGGTGTGTTTGGAACATTTTGTCACCAGCCGAGTCCAAAATTCAGCGATTCCCCATCTCAGCCCAGAAAGCAGGTAGAACAAGTTTTGTGGTGCCTTTCAGCTGCCTACCGGGGTAGTGTAAAAACTACCAACAGAACTCGTTTCTGGCACCTTCCCCGGTGGAGTTGTGCATGGGGTGTGTTTGGAACATTTTGTCACCAGCCAAGTCCAAAATTCAGCGATTCCCCATCTCAGCCCAGAAAGCAGGTACAACAAGTTTTGTGGTGCCTTTCAGCTGCCTACCGGGGTAGTGTAAAAACTACCAACGGAACTCGTTTCTGGCACCTTCCCCGGTGGAGTTGTGCATGGGGTGTGTTTGGAACATTTTGTCACCAGCCGAGTCCAAAATTCAGCGATTCCCCATCTCAGCCCAGAAAGCAGGTAGAACAAGTTTTGTGGTGCCTTTCTCTTGCCTACCGGGGTAGTGTAAAAACTACCAACAGAACTCGTTTCTGGCACCTTCCCCGGTGGAGTTGTGCATGGGGTGTGTTTGGAACATTTTGTCACCAGCCGAGTCCAAAAGTCAGCGATTCTCCATCTCAGCCCAGAAAGCAGGTAGAACAAGTTTTGTGGTGCCTTTCAGCTGCCTACCGGGGTAGTGTAAAAACTACCAACAGAACTCGTTTCTGGCACCTTCCCCGGTGGAGGTGTGCATGGGGTGTGTTTGGAACATTTTGTCACCAGCCGAGTCCAAAATTCAGGGATTCCCCATCTCAGCCCAGAAAGCAGGTAGAACAAGTTTTGTGGTGCCTTTCTCTTGCCTACCGGGGTAGTGTAAAAACTACCAACAGAACTCGTTTCTGGCACCTTCCCCGGTGGAGTTGTGCATGGGGTGTGTTTGGAACATTTTGTCACCAGCCGAGTCCAAAATTCAGCCGTTCCCCATCTCAGCCCAGAAAGCAGGTAGAACAAGTTTTGTGGTGCCTTTCAGCTGCCTACCGGGGTAGTGTAAAAACTACCAACAGAACTCGTTTCTGGCACCTTCCCCGGTGGAGTTGTGCATGGGGTGTGTTTGGAACATTTTGTCACCAGCCGAGTCCAAAATTCAGGGATTCCCCATCTCAGCCCAGAAAGCAGGTAGAACAAGTTTTGTGGTGCCTTTCTCTTGCCTACCGGGGTAGTGTAAAAACTACCAACAGAACTCGTTTCTGGCACCTTCCCCGGTGGAGTTGTGCATGGGGTGTGTTTGGAACATTTTGTCACCAGCCGAGTCCAAAATTCAGCCGTTCCCCATCTCAGCCCAGAAAGCAGGTAGAACAAGTTTTGTGGTGCCTTTCAGCTGCCTACCGGGGTAGTGTAAAAACTACCAACAGAACTCGTTTCTGGCACCTTCCCCGGTGGAGTTGTGCATGGGGTGTGTTTGGAACATTTTGTCACCAGCCGAGTCCAAAATTCAGCCGTTCCCCATCTCAGCCCAGAAAGCAGGTAGAACAAGTTTTGTGGTGCCTTTCTCTTGCCTACCGGGGTAGTGTAAAAACTACCAACAGAACTCGATTCTGGCACCTTCCCCGGTGGAGTTGTGCATGGGGTGTGTTTGGAACATTTTGTCACCAGCCGAGTCCAAAATTCAGCCGTTCCCCATCTCAGCCCAGAAAGCAGGTAGAACAAGTTTTGTGGTGCCTTTCAGCTGCCTACCGGGGTAGTGTAAAAACTACCAACGGAACTCGTTTCTGGCACCTTCCCCGGTGGAGTTGTGCATGGGGTGTGTTTGGAACATTTTGTCACCAGCCGAGTCCAAAATTCAGCGATTCTCCATCTCAGCCCAGAAAGCAGGTAGAACAAGTTTTGTGGTGCCTTTCAGCTGCCTACCGGGGTAGTGTAAAAACTACCAACGGAACTCGTTTCTGGCACCTTCCCCGGTGGAGTTGTGCATGGGGTGTGTTTGGAACATTTTGTCACCAGCCGAGTCCAAAAGTCAGCGATTCCCCATCTCAGCCCAGAAAGCAGGTAGAACAAGTTTTGTGGTGCCTTTCAGCTGCCTACCGGGGTAGTGTAAAAACTACCAACAGAACTCGTTTCTGGCACCTTCCCCGGTGGAGTTGTGCATGGGGTGTGTTTGGAACATTTTGTCACCAGCCGAGTCCAAAATTCAGGGATTCCCCATCTCAGCCCAGAAAGCAGGTAGAACAAGTTTTGTGGTGCCTTTCAGCTGCCTACCGGGGTAGTGTAAAAACTACCAACAGAACTCGTTTCTGGCACCTTCCCCGGTGGAGTTGTGCATGGGGTGTGTTTGGAACATTTTGTCAGCAGCCGAGTCCAAAATTCAGCGATTCCCCATCTCAGCCCAGAAAGCAGGTAGAACAAGTTTTGTGGTGCCTTTCAGCTGCCTACCGGGGTAGTGTAAAAACTACCAACAGAACTCGTTTCTGGCACCTTCCCCGGTGGAGTTGTGCATGGGGTGTGTTTGGAACATTTTGTCACCAGCCGAGTCCAAAATTCAGGGATTCCCCATCTCAGCCCAGAAAGCAGGTAGAACAAGTTTTGTGGTGCCTTTCAGCTGCCTACCGGGGTAGTGTAAAAACTACCAACGGAACTCGTTTCTGGCACCTTCCCCGGTGGAGTTGTGCATGGGGTGTGTTTGGAACATTTTGTCACCAGCCGAGTCCAAAATTCAGCGATTCCCCATCTCAGCCCAGAAAGCAGGTAGAACAAGTTTTGTGGTGCCTTTCAGCTGCCTACCGGGGTAGTGTAAAAACTACCAACGGAACTCGATTCTGGCACCTTCCCCGGTGGAGTTGTGCATGGGGTGTGTTTGGAACATTTTGTCACCAGCCGAGTCCAAAATTCAGCGATTCCCCATCTCAGCCCAGAAAGCAGGTAGAACAAGTTTTGTGGTGCCTTTCAGCTGCCTACCGGGGTAGTGTAAAAACTACCAACAGAACTCGTTTCTGGCACCTTCCCCGGTGGAGTTGTGCATGGGGTGTGTTTGGAACATTTTGTCACCAGCCAAGTCCAAAATTCAGCGATTCCCCATCTCAGCCCAGAAAGCAGGTACAACAAGTTTTGTGGTGCCTTTCTCTTGCCTACCGGGGTAGTGTAAAAACTACCAACAGAACTCGTTTCTGGCACCTTCCCCGGTGGAGTTGTGCATGGGGTGTGTTTGGAACATTTTGTTACCAGCCGAGTCCAAAATTCAGCGATTCTCCATCTCAGCCCAGAAAGCAGGTAGAACAAGTTTTGTGGTGCCTTTCTCTTGCCTACCGGGGTAGTGTAAAAACTACCAACAGAACTCGTTTCTGGCACCTTCCCCGGTGGAGTTGTGCATGGGGTGTGTTTGGAACACTTTGTCACCAGCCGAGTCCAAAATTCAGCGATTCCCCATCTCAGCCCAGAAAGCAGGTAGAACAAGTTTTGTGGTGCCTTTCAGCTGCCTACCGGGGTAGTGTAAAAACTACCAACAGAACTCGTTTCTGGCACCTTCCCCGGTGGAGTTGTGCATGGGGTGTGTTTGGAACATTTTGTCACCAGCCGAGTCCAAAATTCAGCCGTTCCCCATCTCAGCCCAGAAAGCAGGTAGAACAAGTTTTGTGGTGCCTTTCAGCTGCCTACCGGGGTAGTGTAAAAACTACCAACAGAACTCGTTTCTGGCACCTTCCCCGGTGGAGTTGTGCATGGGGTGTGTTTGGAACATTTTGTCACCAGCCGAGTCCAAAATTCAGCGATTCCCCATCTCAGCCCAGAAAGCAGGTAGAACAAGTTTTGTGGTGCCTTTCAGCTGCCTACCGGGGTAGTGTAAAAACTACCAACAGAACTCGTTTCTGGCACCTTCCCCGGTGGAGTTGTGCATGGGGTGTGTTTGGAACATTTTGTCACCAGCCGAGTCCAAAATTCAGCGATTCCCCATCTCAGCCCAGAAAGCAGGTAGAACAAGTTTTGTGGTGCCTTTCAGCTGCCTAGCGGGGTAGTGTAAAAACTACCAACAGAACTCGTTTCTGGCACCTTCCCCGGTGGAGTTGTGCATGGGGTGTGTTTGGAACATTTTGTCACCAGCCGAGTCCAAAATTCAGCCGTTCCCCATCTCAGCCCAGAAAGCAGGTAGAACAAGTTTTGTGGTGCCTTTCTCTTGCCTACCGGGGTAGTGTAAAAACTACCAACAGAACTCGTTTCTGGCACCTTCCCCGGTGGAGTTGTGCATGGGGTGTGTTTGGAACATTTTGTCACCAGCCGAGTCCAAAATTCAGCGATTCCCCATCTCAGCCCAGAAAGCAGGTAGAACAAGTTTTGTGGTGCCTTTCTCTTGCCTACCGGGGTACTGTAAAAACTACCAACAGAACTCGTTTCTGGCACCTTCCCCGGTGGAGTTGTGCATGGGGTGTGTTTGGAACATTTTGTCACCAGCCGAGTCCAAAAGTCAGCGATTCCCCATCTCAGCCCAGAAAGCAGGTAGAACAAGTTTTGTGGTGCCTTTCAGCTGCCTACCGGGGTAGTGTAAAAACTACCAACGGAACTCGTTTCTGGCACCTTCCCCGGTGGAGTTGTGCATGGGGTGTGTTTGGAACACTTTGTCACCAGCCGAGTCCAAAATTCAGGGATTCCCCATCTCAGCCCAGAAAGCAGGTAGAACAAGTTTTGTGGTGCCTTTCAGCTGCCTACCGGGGTAGTGTAAAAACTACCAACGGAACTCGTTTCTGGCACCTTCCCCGGTGGAGTTGTGCATGGGGTGTGTTTGGAACATTTTGTCACCAGCCGAGTCCAAAATTCAGCGATTCCCCATCTCAGCCCAGAAAGCAGGTAGAACAAGTTTTGTGGTGCCTTTCAGCTGCCTACCGGGGTAGTGTAAAAACTACCAACGGAACTCGTTTCTGGCACCTTCCCCGGTGGAGTTGTGCATGGGGTGTGTTTGGAACATTTTGTCACCAGCCAAGTCCAAAATTCAGCGATTCCCCATCTCAGCCCAGAAAGCAGGTAGAACAAGTTTTGTGGTGCCTTTCTCTTGCCTACCGGGGTAGTGTAAAAACTACCAACAGAACTCGTTTCTGGCACCTTCCCCGGTGGAGTTGTGGATGGGGTGTGTTTGGAACATTTTGTCACCAGCCGAGTCCAAAATTCAGCGATTCCCGATCTCAGCCCAGAAAGCAGGTAGAACAAGTTTTGTGGTGCCTTTCTCTTGCCTACCGGGGTAGTGTAAAAACTACCAACAGAACTCGTTTCTGGCACCTTCCCCGGTGGAGTTGTGCATGGGGTGTGTTTGGAACATTTTGTCACCAGCCGAGTCCAAAAGTCAGCGATTCTCCATCTCAGCCCAGAAAGCAGGTAGAACAAGTTTTGTGGTGCCTTTCAGCTGCCTACCGGGGTAGTGTAAAAACTACCAACAGAACTCGTTTCTGGCACCTTCCCCGGTGGAGGTGTGCATGGGGTGTGTTTGGAACATTTTGTCACCAGCCGAGTCCAAAATTCAGCGATTCCCCATCTCAGCCCAGAAAGCAGGTAGAACAAGTTTTGTGGTGCCTTTCTCTTGCCTACCGGGGTAGTGTAAAAACTACCAACAGAACTCGTTTCTGGCACCTTCCCCGGTGGAGTTGTGCATGGGGTGTGTTTGGAACATTTTGTCACCAGCCGAGTCCAAAATTCAGCCGTTCCCCATCTCAGCCCAGAAAGCAGGTAGAACAAGTTTTGTGGTGCCTTTCAGCTGCCTACCGCGGTAGTGTAAAAACTACCAACGGAACTCGTTTCTGGCACCTTCCCCGGTGGAGTTGTGCATGGGGTGTGTTTGGAACATTTTGTCACCAGCCGAGTCCAAAATTCAGCCGTTCCCCATCTCAGCCCAGAAAGCAGGTAGAACAAGTTTTGTGGTGCCTTTCTCTTGCCTACCGGGGTAGTGTAAAAACTACCAACGGAACTCGTTTCTGGCACCTTCCCCGGTGGAGTTGTGCATGGGGTGTGTTTGGAACATTTTGTCACCAGCCGAGTCCAAAATTCAGCCGTTCCCCATCTCAGCCCAGAAAGCAGGTAGAACAAGTTTTGTGGTGCCTTTCAGCTGCCTACCGGGGTAGTGTAAAAACTACCAACGGAACTCGTTTCTGGCACCTTCCCCGGTGGAGTTGTGCATGGGGTGTGTTTGGAACATTTTGTCACCAGCCGAGTCCAAAATTCAGCGATTCTCCATCTCAGCCCAGAAAGCAGGTAGAACAAGTTTTGTGGTGCCTTTCAGCTGCCTACCGGGGTAGTGTAAAAACTACCAACGGAACTCGTTTCTGGCACCTTCCCCGGTGGAGTTGTGCATGGGGTGTGTTTGGAACATTTTGTCACCAGCCGAGTCCAAAAGTCAGCGATTCCCCATCTCAGCCCAGAAAGCAGGTAGAACAAGTTTTGTGGTGCCTTTCAGCTGCCTACCGGGGTAGTGTAAAAACTACCAACAGAACTCGTTTCTGGCACCTTCCCCGGTGGAGTTGTGCATGGGGTGTGTTTGGAACATTTTGTCACCAGCCGAGTCCAAAATTCAGCGATTCTCCATCTCAGCCCAGAAAGCAGGTAGAACAAGTTTTGTGGTGCCTTTCAGCTGCCTACCGGGGTAGTGTAAAAACTACCAACGGAACTCGTTTCTGGCACCTTCCCCGGTGGAGTTGTGCATGGGGTGTGTTTGGAACATTTTGTCACCAGCCGAGTCCAAAATTCAGCGATTCCCCATCTCAGCCCAGAAAGCAGGTAGAACAAGTTTTGTGGTGCCTTTCAGCTGCCTACCGGGGTAGTGTAAAAACTACCAACGGAACTCGATTCTGGCACCTTCCCCGGTGGAGTTGTGCATGGGGTGTGTTTGGAACATTTTGTCACCAGCCGAGTCCAAAATTCAGGGATTCCCCATCTCAGCCCAGAAAGCAGGTAGAACAAGTTTTGTGGTGCCTTTCAGCTGCCTACCGGGGTAGTGTAAAAACTACCAACGGAACTCGTTTCTGGCACCTTCCCCGGTGGAGTTGTGCATGGGGTGTGTTTGGAACATTTTGTCACCAGCCGAGTCCAAAATTCAGCGATTCCCCATCTCAGCCCAGAAAGCAGGTAGAACAAGTTTTGTGGTGCCTTTCAGCTGCCTACCGGGGTAGTGTAAAAACTACCAACGGAACTCGATTCTGGCACCTTCCCCGGTGGAGTTGTGCATGGGGTGTGTTTGGAACATTTTGTCACCAGCCGAGTCCAAAATTCAGCGATTCCCCATCTCAGCCCAGAAAGCAGGTAGAACAAGTTTTGTGGTGCCTTTCAGCTGCCTACCGGGGTAGTGTAAAAACTACCAACAGAACTCGTTTCTGGCACCTTCCCCGGTGGAGTTGTGCATGGGGTGTGTTTGGAACATTTTGTCACCAGCCGAGTCCAAAATTCAGCGATTCCCCATCTCAGCCCAGAAAGCAGGTAGAACAAGTTTTGTGGTGCCTTTCTCTTGCCTACCGGGGTAGTGTAAAAACTACCAACGGAACTCGTTTCTGGCACCTTCCCCGGTGGAGTTGTGCATGGGGTGTGTTTGGAACATTTTGTTACCAGCCGAGTCCAAAATTCAGGGATTCCCCATCTCAGCCCAGAAAGCAGGTAGAACAAGTTTTGTGGTGCCTTTCAGCTGCCTACCGGGGTAGTGTAAAAACTACCAACAGAACTCGTTTCTGGCACCTTCCCCGGTGGAGTTGTGCATGGGGTGTGTTTGGAACATTTTGTCACCAGCCGAGTCCAAAATTCAGCGATTCCCCATCTCAGCCCAGAAAGCAGGTAGAACAAGTTTTGTGGTGCCTTTCAGCTGCCTACCGGGGTAGTGTAAAAACTACCAACAGAACTCGTTTCTGGCACCTTCCCCGGTGGAGTTGTGCATGGGGTGTGTTTGGAACATTTTGTCACCAGCCAAGTCCAAAATTCAGCGATTCCCCATCTCAGCCCAGAAAGCAGGTACAACAAGTTTTGTGGTGCCTTTCTCTTGCCTACCGGGGTAGTGTAAAAACTACCAACAGAACTCGTTTCTGGCACCTTCCCCGGTGGAGTTGTGGATGGGGTGTGTTTGGAACATTTTGTCACCAGCCGAGTCCAAAATTCAGGGATTCCCCATCTCAGCCCAGAAAGCAGGTAGAACAAGTTTTGTGGTGCCTTTCTCTTGCCTACCGGGGTAGTGTAAAAACTACCAACAGAACTCGTTTCTGGCACCTTCCCCGGTGGAGTTGTGCATGGGGTGTGTTTGGAACATTTTGTCACCAGCCGAGTCCAAAAGTCAGCGATTCTCCATCTCAGCCCAGAAAGCAGGTAGAACAAGTTTTGTGGTGCCTTTCAGCTGCCTACCGGGGTAGTGTAAAAACTACCAACGGAACTCGTTTCTGGCACCTTCCCCGGTGGAGTTGTGCATGGGGTGTGTTTGGAACATTTTGTCACCAGCCGAGTCCAAAATTCAGCGATTCCCCATCTCAGCCCAGAAAGCAGGTAGAACAAGTTTTGTGGTGCCTTTCAGCTGCCTACCGGGGTAGTGTAAAAACTACCCACAGAACTCGTTTCTGGCACCTTCCCCGGTGGAGTTGTGCATGGGGTGTGTTTGGAACATTTTGTCACCAGCCGAGTCCAAAATTCAGCCGTTCCCCATCTCAGCCCAGAAAGCAGGTAGAACAAGTTTTGTGGTGCCTTTCTCTTGCCTACCGGGGTAGTGTAAAAACTACCAACGGAACTCGATTCTGGCACCTTCCCCGGTGGAGTTGTGCATGGGGTGTGTTTGGAACATTTTGTCACCAGCCGAGTCCAAAATTCAGCCGTTCCCCATCTCAGCCCAGAAAGCAGGTAGAACAAGTTATGTGGTGCCTTTCTCTTGCCTACCGGGGTAGTGTAAAAACTACCAACGGAACTCGTTTCTGGCACCTTCCCCGGTGGAGTTGTGCATGGGGTGTGTTTGGAACATTTTGTCACCAGCCGAGTCCAAAATTCAGCTGTTCCCCATCTCAGCCCAGAAAGCAGGTAGAACAACTTTTGTGGTGCCTTTCAGCTGCCTACCGGGGTAGTGTAAAAACTACCAACGGAACTCGTTTCTGGCACATTCCCCGGTGGAGTTGTGCATGGGGTGTGTTTGGAACATTTTGTCACCAGCCGAGTCCAAAATTCAGCGATTCCCCATCTCAGCCCAGAAAGCAGGTAGAACAAGTTTTGTGGTGCCTTTCAGCTGCCTAGCGGGGTAGTGTAAAAACTACCAACAGAACTCGTTTCTGGCACCTTCCCCGGTGGAGTTGTGCATGGGGTGTGTTTGGAACATTTTGTCACCAGCCGAGTCCAAAATTCAGGGATTCCCCATCTCAGCCCAGAAAGCAGGTAGAACAAGTTTTGTGGTGCCTTTCAGCTGCCTACCGGGGGTAGTGTAAAAACTACCAACAGAACTCGTTTCTGGCACCTTCCCCGGTGGAGTTGTGCATGGGGTGTGTTTGGAACATTTTGTCACCAGCCGAGTCCAAAATTCAGCGATTCCCCATCTCAGCCCAGAAAGCAGGTAGAACAAGTTTTGTGGTGCCTTTCTCTTGCCTACCGGGGTAGTGTAAAAACTACCAACAGAACTCGTTTCTGGCACCTTCCCCGGTGGAGTTGTGCATGGGGTGTGTTTGGAACATTTTGTCACCAGCCGAGTCCAAAATTCAGCCGTTCCCCATCTCAGCCCAGAAAGCAGGTAGAACAAGTTTTGTGGTGCCTTTCTCTTGCCTACCGGGGTAGTGTAAAAACTACCAACGGAACTCGTTTCTGGCACCTTCCCCGGTGGAGTTGTGCATGGGGTGTGTTTGGAACATTTTGTCACCAGCCGAGTCCAAAATTCAGCGATTCTCCATCTCAGCCCAGAAAGCAGGTAGAACAAGTTTTGTGGTGCCTTTCTCTTGCCTACCGGGGTAGTGTAAAAACTACCAACAGAACTCGTTTCTGGCACCTTCCCCGGTGGAGTTGTGCATGGGGTGTGTTTGGAACATTTTGTCACCAGCCGAGTCCAAAATTCAGCGATTCCCCATCTCAGCCCAGAAAGCAGGTAGAACAAGTTATGTGGTGCCTTTCTCTTGCCTACCGGGGTAGTGTAAAAACTACCAACGGAACTCGATTCTGGCACCTTCCCCGGTGGAGTTGTGCATGGGGTGTGTTTGGAACATTTTGTCACCAGCCGAGTCCAAAATTCAGCCGTTCCCCATCTCAGCCCAGAAAGCAGGTAGAACAACTTTTGTGGTGCCTTTCAGCTGCCTACCGGGGTAGTGTAAAAACTACCAACGGAACTCGTTTCTGGCACCTTCCCCGGTGGAGTTGTGCATGGGGTGTGTTTGGAACATTTTGTCACCAGCCGAGTCCAAAATTCAGCGATTCCCCATCTCAGCCCAGAAAGCAGGTAGAACAAGTTTTGTGGTGCCTTTCAGCTGCCTAGCGGGGTAGTGTAAAAACTACCAACAGAACTCGTTTCTGGCACCTTCCCCGGTGGAGTTGTGCATGGGGTGTGTTTGGAACATTTTGTCACCAGCCGAGTCCAAAATTCAGGGATTCCCCATCTCAGCCCAGAAAGCAGGTAGAACAAGTTTTGTGGTGCCTTTCAGCTGCCTACCGGGGTAGTGTAAAAACTACCAACAGAACTCGTTTCTGGCACCTTCCCCGGTGGAGTTGTGCATGGGGTGTGTTTGGAACATTTTGTCACCAGCCGAGTCCAAAATTCAGCGATTCCCCATCTCAGCCCAGAAAGCAGGTAGAACAAGTTTTGTGGTGCCTTTCTCTTGCCTACCGGGGTAGTGTAAAAACTACCAACAGAACTCGTTTCTGGCACCTTCCCCGGTGGAGTTGTGCATGGGGTGTGTTTGGAACATTTTGTCACCAGCCGAGTCCAAAATTCAGCCGTTCCCCATCTCAGCCCAGAAAGCAGGTAGAACAAGTTTTGTGGTGCCTTTCTCTTGCCTACCGGGGTAGTGTAAAAACTACCAACGGAACTCGTTTCTGGCACCTTCCCCGGTGGAGTTGTGCATGGGGTGTGTTTGGAACATTTTGTCACCAGCCGAGTCCAAAATTCAGCGATTCTCCATCTCAGCCCAGAAAGCAGGTAGAACAAGTTTTGTGGTGCCTTTCTCTTGCCTACCGGGGTAGTGTAAAAACTACCAACAGAACTCGTTTCTGGCACCTTCCCCGGTGGAGTTGTGCATGGGGTGTGTTTGGAACATTTTGTCACCAGCCGAGTCGAAAATTCAGCGATTCCCCATCTCAGCCCAGAAAGCAGGTAGAACAAGTTTTGTGGTGCCTTTCAGCTGCCTACCGGGGTAGTGTAAAAACTACCAACGGAACTCGATTCTGGCACCTTCCCCGGTGGAGTTGTGCATGGGGTGTGTTTGGAACATTTTGTCACCAGCCGAGTCCAAAATTCAGCGATTCCCCATCTCAGCCCAGAAAGCAGGTAGAACAAGTTTTGTGGTTCCTTTCAGCTGCCTACCGGGGTAGTGTAAAAACTACCAACAGAACTCGTTTCTGGCACCTTCCCCGGTGGAGTTGTGCATGGGGTGTGTTTGGAACATTTTGTCACCAGCCGAGTCCAAAATTCAGCGATTCCCCATCTCAGCCCAGAAAGCAGGTACAACAAGTTTTGTGGTGCCTTTCTCTTGCCTACCGGGGTAGTGTAAAAACTACCAACGGAACTCGTTTCTGGCACCTTCCCCGGTGGAGTTGTGCATGGGGTGTGTTTGGAACATTTTGTCACCAGCCGAGTCCAAAATTCAGCCGTTCCCGATCTCAGCCCAGAAAGCAGGTAGAACAAGTTTTGTGGTGCCTTTCTCTTGCCTACCGGGGTAGTGTAAAAACTACCAACGGAACTCGTTTCTGGCACCTTCCCCGGTGGAGTTGTGCATGGGGTGTGTTTGGAACATTTTGTCACCAGCCGAGTCCAAAATTCAGCGATTCTCCATCTCAGCCCAGAAAGCAGGTAGAACAAGTTTTGTGGTGCCTTTCTCTTGCCTACCGGGGTAGTGTAAAAACTACCAACAGAACTCGTTTCTGGCACCTTCCCCGGTGGAGTTGTGCATGGGGTGTGTTTGGAACATTTTGTCAGCAGCCGAGTCCAAAATTCAGCGATTCCCCATCTCAGCCCAGAAAGCAGGTAGAACAAGTTTTGTGGTGCCTTTCAGCTGCCTACCGGGGTAGTGTAAAAACTACCAACAGAACTCGATTCTGGCACCTTCCCCGGTGGAGTTGTGCATGGGGTGTGTTTGGAACATTTTGTCACCAGCCAAGTCCAAAATTCAGCGATTCCCCATCTCAGCCCAGAAAGCAGGTACAACAAGTTTTGTGGTGCCTTTCTCTTGCCTACCGGGGTAGTGTAAAAACTACCAACAGAACTCGTTTCTGGCACCTTCCCCGGTGGAGTTGTGCATGGGGTGTGTTTGGAACATTTTGTTACCAGCCGAGTCCAAAATTCAGCGATTCTCCATCTCAGCCCAGAAAGCAGGTAGAACAAGTTTTGTGGTGCCTTTCTCTTGCCTACCGGGGTAGTGTAAAAACTACCAACAGAACTCGTTTCTGGCACCTTCCCCGGTGGAGTTGTGCATGGGGTGTGTTTGGAACATTTTGTCACCAGCCGAGTCCAAAATTCAGCGATTCCCCATCTCAGCCCAGAAAGCAGGTAGAACAAGTTTTGTGGTGCCTTTCAGCTGCCTACCGGGGTAGTGTAAAAACTACCAACAGAACTCGTTTCTGGCACCTTCCCCGGTGGAGTTGTGCATGGGGTGTGTTTGGAACATTTTGTCACCAGCCGAGTCCAAAATTCAGGGATTCCCCATCTCAGCCCAGAAAGCAAGTACAACAAGTTTTGTGGTGCCTTTCAGCTGCCTACCGGGGTAGTGTAAAAACTACCAACGGAACTCGTTTCTGGCACCTTCCCCGGTGGAGTTGTGCATGGGGTGTGTTTGGAACATTTTGTCACCAGCCGAGTCCAAAAGTCAGCGATTCTCCATCTCAGCCCAGAAAGCAGGTAGAACAAGTTTTGTGGTGCCTTTCTCTTGCCTACCGGGGTAGTGTAAAAACTACCAACAGAACTCGTTTCTGGCACCTTCCCCGGTGGAGTTGTGCATGGGGTGTGTTTGGAACATTTTGTCACCAGCCGAGTCGAAAATTCAGCGATTCCCCATCTCAGCCCAGAAAGCAGGTAGAACAAGTTTTGTGGTGCCTTTCAGCTGCCTACCGGGGTAGTGTAAAAACTACCAACAGAACTCGTTTCTGGCACCTTCCCCGGTGGAGTTGTGCATGGGGTGTGTTTGGAACATTTTGTCAGCAGCCGAGTCCAAAATTCAGCCGTTCCCCATCTCAGCCCAGAAAGCAGGTAGAACAAGTTTTGTGGTGCCTTTCAGCTGCCTACCGGGGTAGTGTAAAAACTACCAACAGAACTCGTTTCTGGCACCTTCCCCGGTGGAGTTGTGCATGGGGTGTGTTTGGAACATTTTGTCACCAGCCGAGTCCAAAATTCAGCCGTTCCCCATCTCAGCCCAGAAAGCAGGTAGAACAAGTTTTGTGGTGCCTTTCTCTTGCCTACCGGGGTAGTGTAAAAACTACCAACAGAACTCGTTTCTGGCACCTTCCCCGGTGGAGTTGTGCATGGGGTGTGTTTGGAACATTTTGTCACCAGCCGAGTCCAAAATTCAGGGATTCCCCATCTCAGCCCAGAAAGCAGGTAGAACAAGTTTTGTGGTGCCTTTCAGCTGCCTACCGGGGTAGTGTAAAAACTACCAACAGAACTCGTTTCTGGCACCTTCCCCGGTGGAGTTGTGCATGGGGTGTGTTTGGAACATTTTGTCACCAGCCGAGTCCAAAATTCAGCGATTCCCCATCTCAGCCCAGAAAGCAGGTAGAACAAGTTTTGTGGTGCCTTTCTCTTGCCTACCGGGGTAGTGTAAAAACTACCAACGGAACTCGATTCTGGCACCTTCCCCGGTGGAGTTGTGCATGGGGTGTGTTTGGAACATTTTGTCACCAGCCGAGTCCAAAATTCAGCCGTTCCCCATCTCAGCCCAGAAAGCAGGTAGAACAACTTTTGTGGTGCCTTTCAGCTGCCTACCGGGGTAGTGTAAAAACTACCAACGGAACTCGTTTCTGGCACCTTCCCCGGTGGAGTTGTGCATGGGGTGTGTTTGGAACATTTTGTCACCAGCCGAGTCCAAAATTCAGCGATTCCCCATCTCAGCCCAGAAAGCAGGTACAACAAGTTTTGTGGTGCCTTTCAGCTGCCTAGCGGGGTAGTGTAAAAACTACCAACAGAACTCGTTTCTGGCACCTTCCCCGGTGGAGTTGTGCATGGGGTGTGTTTGGAACATTTTGTCACCAGCCGAGTCCAAAATTCAGGGATTCCCCATCTCAGCCCAGAAAGCAGGTAGAACAAGTTTTGTGGTGCCTTTCAGCTGCCTACCGGGGTAGTGTAAAAACTACCAACAGAACTCGTTTCTGGCACCTTCCCCGGTGGAGTTGTGCATGGGGTGTGTTTGGAACATTTTGTCACCAGCCGAGTCCAAAATTCAGCGATTCCCCATCTCAGCCCAGAAAGCAGGTAGAACAAGTTTTGTGGTGCCTTTCTCTTGCCTACCGGGGTAGTGTAAAAACTACCAACAGAACTCGTTTCTGGCACCTTCCCCGGTGGAGTTGTGCATGGGGTGTGTTTGGAACATTTTGTCACCAGCCGAGTCCAAAATTCAGCCGTTCCCCATCTCAGCCCAGAAAGCAGGTAGAACAAGTTTTGTGGTGCCTTTCTCTTGCCTACCGGGGTAGTGTAAAAACTACCAACGGAACTCGTTTCTGGCACCTTCCCCGGTGGAGTTGTGCATGGGGTGTGTTTGGAACATTTTGTCACCAGCCGAGTCCAAAATTCAGCGATTCTCCATCTCAGCCCAGAAAGCAGGTAGAACAAGTTTTGTGGTGCCTTTCTCTTGCCTACCGGGGTAGTGTAAAAACTACCAACAGAACTCGTTTCTGGCACCTTCCCCGGTGGAGTTGTGCATGGGGTGTGTTTGGAACATTTTGTCACCAGCCGAGTCCAAAATTCAGCGATTCCCCATCTCAGCCCAGAAAGCAGGTAGAACAAGTTTTGTGGTGCCTTTCAGCTGCCTACCGGGGTAGTGTAAAAACTACCAACGGAACTCGATTCTGGCACCTTCCCCGGTGGAGTTGTGCATGGGGTGTGTTTGGAACATTTTGTCACCAGCCGAGTCCAAAATTCAGCGATTCCCCATCTCAGCCCAGAAAGCAGGTAGAACAAGTTTTGTGGTGCCTTTCAGCTGCCTACCGGGGTAGTGTAAAAACTACCAAGAGAACTCGTTTCTGGCACCTTCCCCGGTGGAGTTGTGCATGGGGTGTGTTTGGAACATTTTGTCACCAGCCGAGTCCAAAATTCAGCGATTCCCCATCTCAGCCCAGAAAGCAGGTACAACAAGTTTTGTGGTGCCTTTCAGCTGCCTACCGGGGTAGTGTAAAAACTACCAACGGAACTCGTTTCTGGCACCTTCCCCGGTGGAGTTGTGCATGGGGTGTGTTTGGAACATTTTGTCACCAGCCGAGTCCAAAAGTCAGCGATTCTCCATCTCAGCCCAGAAAGCAGGTAGAACAAGTTTTGTGGTGCCTTTCTCTTGCCTACCGGGGTAGTGTAAAAACTACCAACAGAACTCGTTTCTGGCACCTTCCCCGGTGGAGTTGTGCATGGGGTGTGTTTGGAACATTTTGTCACCAGCCGAGTCGAAAATTCAGCGATTCCCCATCTCAGCCCAGAAAGCAGGTAGAACAAGTTTTGTGGTGCCTTTCAGCTGCCTACCGGGGTAGTGTAAAAACTACCAAGAGAACTCGTTTCTGGCACCTTCCCCGGTGGAGTTGTGCATGGGGTGTGTTTGGAACATTTTGTCAGCAGCCGAGTCCAAAATTCAGCCGTTCCCCATCTCAGCCCAGAAAGCAGGTAGAACAAGTTTTGTGGTGCCTTTCAGCTGCCTACCGGGGTAGTGTAAAAACTACCAACAGAACTCGTTTCTGGCACCTTCCCCGGTGGAGTTGTGCATGGGGTGTGTTTGGAACATTTTGTCACCAGCCGAGTCCAAAATTCAGGGATTCCCCATCTCAGCCCAGAAAGCAGGTAGAACAAGTTTTGTGGTGCCTTTCAGCTGCCTACCGGGGTAGTGTAAAAACTACCAACAGAACTCGTTTCTGGCACCTTCCCCGGTGGAGTTGTGCATGGGGTGTGTTTGGAACATTTTGTCACCAGCCGAGTCCAAAATTCAGCGATTCCCCATCTCAGCCCAGAAAGCAGGTAGAACAAGTTTTGTGGTGCCTTTCTCTTGCCTACCGGGGTAGTGTAAAAACTACCCAGAGAACTCGTTTCTGGCACCTTCCCCGGTGGAGTTGTGCATGGGGTGTGTTTGGAACATTTTGTCACCAGCCGAGTCCAAAATTCAGCCGTTCCCCATCTCAGCCCAGAAAGCAGGTAGAACAAGTTTTGTGGTGCCTTTCTCTTGCCTACCGGGGTAGTGTAAAAACTACCAACGGAACTCGTTTCTGGCACCTTCCCCGGTGGAGTTGTGCATGGGGTGTGTTTGGAACATTTTGTCACCAGCCGAGTCCAAAATTCAGCGATTCTCCATCTCAGCCCAGAAAGCAGGTAGAACAAGTTTTGTGGTGCCTTTCTCTTGCCTACCGGGGTAGTGTAAAAACTACCAACAGAACTCGTTTCTGGCACCTTCCCCGGTGGAGTTGTGCATGGGGTGTGTTTGGAACATTTTGTCACCAGCCGAGTCCAAAATTCAGCGATTCCCCATCTCAGCCCAGAAAGCAGGTAGAACAAGTTTTGTGGTGCCTTTCAGCTGCCTACCGGGGTAGTGTAAAAACTACCAACGGAACTCGATTCTGGCACCTTCCCCGGTGGAGTTGTGCATGGGGTGTGTTTGGAACATTTTGTCACCAGCCGAGTCCAAAATTCAGCGATTCCCCATCTCAGCCCAGAAAGCAGGTAGAACAAGTTTTGTGGTGCCTTTCAGCTGCCTACCGGGGTAGTGTAAAAACTACCAACAGAACTCGTTTCTGGCACCTTCCCCGGTGGAGTTGTGCATGGGGTGTGTTTGGAACATTTTGTCACCAGCCGAGTCCAAAATTCAGCGATTCCCCATCTCAGCCCAGAAAGCAGGTACAACAAGTTTTGTGGTGCCTTTCTCTTGCCTACCGGGGTAGTGTAAAAACTACCAACGGAACTCGTTTCTGGCACCTTCCCCGGTGGAGTTGTGCATGGGGTGTGTTTGGAACATTTTGTCACCAGCCGAGTCCAAAATTCAGCCGTTCCCCATCTCAGCCCAGAAAGCAGGTAGAACAAGTTTTGTGGTGCCTTTCTCTTGCCTACCGGGGTAGTGTAAAAACTACCAACGGAACTCGTTTCTGGCACCTTCCCCGGTGGAGTTGTGCATGGGGTGTGTTTGGAACATTTTGTCACCAGCCGAGTCCAAAATTCAGCGATTCTCCATCTCAGCCCAGAAAGCAGGTAGAACAAGTTTTGTGGTGCCTTTCTCTTGCCTACCGGGGTAGTGTAAAAACTACCAAGAGAACTCGTTTCTGGCACCTTCCCCGGTGGAGTTGTGCATGGGGTGTGTTTGGAACATTTTGTCACCAGCCGAGTCCAAAATTCAGCGATTCCCCATCTCAGCCCAGAAAGCAGGTAGAACAAGTTTTGTGGTGCCTTTCAGCTGCCTACCGGGGTAGTGTAAAAACTACCAACAGAACTCGATTCTGGCACCTTCCCCGGTGGAGTTGTGCATGGGGTGTGTTTGGAACATTTTGTCACCAGCCAAGTCCAAAATTCAGCGATTCCCCATCTCAGCCCAGAAAGCAGGTACAACAAGTTTTGTGGTGCCTTTCTCTTGCCTACCGGGGTAGTGTAAAAACTACCAACAGAACTCGTTTCTGGCACCTTCCCCGGTGGAGTTGTGCATGGGGTGTGTTTGGAACATTTTGTTACCAGCCGAGTCCAAAATTCAGCGATTCTCCATCTCAGCCCAGAAAGCAGGTAGAACAAGTTTTGTGGTGCCTTTCTCTTGCCTACCGGGGTAGTGTAAAAACTACCAACAGAACTCGTTTCTGGCACCTTCCCCGGTGGAGTTGTGCATGGGGTGTGTTTGGAACATTTTGTCACCAGCCGAGTCCAAAATTCAGCGATTCCCCATCTCAGCCCAGAAAGCAGGTAGAACAAGTTTTGTGGTGCCTTTCAGCTGCCTAGCGGGGTAGTGTAAAAACTACCAACAGAACTCGTTTCTGGCACCTTCCCCGGTGGAGTTGTGCATGGGGTGTGTTTGGAACATTTTGTCACCAGCCGAGTCCAAAATTCAGGGATTCCCCATCTCAGCCCAGAAAGCAAGTACAACAAGTTTTGTGGTGCCTTTCAGCTGCCTACCGGGGTAGTGTAAAAACTACCAACGGAACTCGTTTCTGGCACCTTCCCCGGTGGAGTTGTGCATGGGGTGTGTTTGGAACATTTTGTCACCAGCCGAGTCCAAAAGTCAGCGATTCTCCATCTCAGCCCAGAAAGCAGGTAGAACAAGTTTTGTGGTGCCTTTCTCTTGCCTACCGGGGTAGTGTAAAAACTACCAACAGAACTCGTTTCTGGCACCTTCCCCGGTGGAGTTGTGCATGGGGTGTGTTTGGAACATTTTGTCACCAGCCGAGTCGAAAATTCAGCGATTCCCCATCTCAGCCCAGAAAGCAGGTAGAACAAGTTTTGTGGTGCCTTTCAGCTGCCTACCGGGGTAGTGTAAAAACTACCAACAGAACTCGTTTCTGGCACCTTCCCCGGTGGAGTTGTGCATGGGGTGTGTTTGGAACATTTTGTCAGCAGCCGAGTCCAAAATTCAGCCGTTCCCCATCTCAGCCCAGAAAGCAGGTAGAACAAGTTTTGTGGTGCCTTTCAGCTGCCTACCGGGGTAGTGTAAAAACTACCAACAGAACTCGTTTCTGGCACCTTCCCCGGTGGAGTTGTGCATGGGGTGTGTTTGGAACATTTTGTCACCAGCCGAGTCCAAAATTCAGCCGTTCCCCATCTCAGCCCAGAAAGCAGGTAGAACAAGTTTTGTGGTGCCTTTCTCTTGCCTACCGGGGTAGTGTAAAAACTACCAACAGAACTCGATTCTGGCACCTTCCCCGGTGGAGTTGTGCATGGGGTGTGTTTGGAACATTTTGTCACCAGCCGAGTCCAAAATTCAGCCGTTCCCCATCTCAGCCCAGAAAGCAGGTAGAACAAGTTTTGTGGTGCCTTTCAGCTGCCTACCGGGGTAGTGTAAAAACTACCAACGGAACTCGTTTCTGGCACCTTCCCCGGTGGAGTTGTGCATGGGGTGTGTTTGGAACATTTTGTCACCAGCCGAGTCCAAAATTCAGCGATTCTCCATCTCAGCCCAGAAAGCAGGTAGAACAAGTTTTGTGGTGCCTTTCTCTTGCCTACCGGGGTAGTGTAAAAACTACCAAGAGAACTCGTTTCTGGCACCTTCCCCGGTGGAGTTGTGCATGGGGTGTGTTTGGAACATTTTGTCACCAGCCGAGTCCAAAATTCAGCCGTTCCCCATCTCAGCCCAGAAAGCAGGTAGAACAAGTTATGTGGTGCCTTTCTCTTGCCTACCGGGGTAGTGTAAAAACTACCAACGGAACTCGATTCTGGCACCTTCCCCGGTGGAGTTGTGCATGGGGTGTGTTTGGAACATTTTGTCACCAGCCGAGTCCAAAATTCAGCCGTTCCCCATCTCAGCCCAGAAAGCAGGTAGAACAACTTTTGTGGTGCCTTTCAGCTGCCTACCGGGGTAGTGTAAAAACTACCAACGGAACTCGTTTCTGGCACCTTCCCCGGTGGAGTTGTGCATGGGGTGTGTTTGGAACATTTTGTCACCAGCCGAGTCCAAAATTCAGCGATTCCCCATCTCAGCCCAGAAAGCAGGTACAACAAGTTTTGTGGTGCCTTTCAGCTGCCTAGCGGGGTAGTGTAAAAACTACCAACAGAACTCGTTTCTGGCACCTTCCCCGGTGGAGTTGTGCATGGGGTGTGTTTGGAACATTTTGTCACCAGCCGAGTCCAAAATTCAGGGATTCCCCATCTCAGCCCAGAAAGCAGGTAGAACAAGTTTTGTGGTGCCTTTCAGCTGCCTACCGGGGTAGTGTAAAAACTACCAACAGAACTCGTTTCTGGCACCTTCCCCGGTGGAGTTGTGCATGGGGTGTGTTTGGAACATTTTGTCACCAGCCGAGTCCAAAATTCAGCGATTCCCCATCTCAGCCCAGAAAGCAGGTAGAACAAGTTTTGTGGTGCCTTTCTCTTGCCTACCGGGGTAGTGTAAAAACTACCAACAGAACTCGTTTCTGGCACCTTCCCCGGTGGAGTTGTGCATGGGGTGTGTTTGGAACATTTTGTCACCAGCCGAGTCCAAAATTCAGCCGTTCCCCATCTCAGCCCAGAAAGCAGGTAGAACAAGTTTTGTGGTGCCTTTCTCTTGCCTACCGGGGTAGTGTAAAAACTACCAACGGAACTCGTTTCTGGCACCTTCCCCGGTGGAGTTGTGCATGGGGTGTGTTTGGAACATTTTGTCACCAGCCGAGTCCAAAATTCAGCGATTCTCCATCTCAGCCCAGAAAGCAGGTAGAACAAGTTTTGTGGTGCCTTTCTCTTGCCTACCGGGGTAGTGTAAAAACTACCAACAGAACTCGTTTCTGGCACCTTCCCCGGTGGAGTTGTGCATGGGGTGTGTTTGGAACATTTTGTCACCAGCCGAGTCCAAAATTCAGCGATTCCCCATCTCAGCCCAGAAAGCAGGTAGAACAAGTTTTGTGGTGCCTTTCAGCTGCCTACCGGGGTAGTGTAAAAACTACCAACGGAACTCGATTCTGGCACCTTCCCCGGTGGAGTTGTGCATGGGGTGTGTTTGGAACATTTTGTCACCAGCCGAGTCCAAAATTCAGCGATTCCCCATCTCAGCCCAGAAAGCAGGTAGAACAAGTTTTGTGGTGCCTTTCAGCTGCCTACCGGGGTAGTGTAAAAACTACCAACAGAACTCGTTTCTGGCACCTTCCCCGGTGGAGTTGTGCATGGGGTGTGTTTGGAACATTTTGTCACCAGCCGAGTCCAAAATTCAGCGATTCCCCATCTCAGCCCAGAAAGCAGGTACAACAAGTTTTGTGGTGCCTTTCTCTTGCCTACCGGGGTAGTGTAAAAACTACGAACGGAACTCGTTTCTGGCACCTTCCCCGGTGGAGTTGTGCATGGGGTGTGTTTGGAACATTTTGTCACCAGCCGAGTCCAAAATTCAGCCGTTCCCCATCTCAGCCCAGAAAGCAGGTAGAACAAGTTTTGTGGTGCCTTTCTCTTGCCTACCGGGGTAGTGTAAAAACTACCAACAGAACTCGTTTCTGGCACCTTCCCCGGTGGAGTTGTGCATGGGGTGTGTTTGGAACATTTTGTCACCAGCCGAGTCCAAAATTCAGCGATTCTCCATCTCAGCCCAGAAAGCAGGTAGAACAAGTTTTGTGGTGCCTTTCTCTTGCCTACCGGGGTAGTGTAAAAACTACCAACGGAACTCGTTTCTGGCACCTTCCCCGGTGGAGTTGTGCATGGGGTGTGTTTGGAACATTTTGTCACCAGCCGAGTCCAAAATTAGCGATTCTCCATCTCAGCCCAGAAAGCAGGTAGAACAAGTTTTGTGGTGCCTTTCTCTTGCCTACCGGGGTAGTGTAAAAACTACCAACAGAACTCGTTTCTGGCACCTTCCCCGGTGGAGTTGTGCATGGGGTGTGTTTGGAACATTTTGTCAGCAGCCGAGTCCAAAATTCAGCGATTCCCCATCTCAGCCCAGAAAGCAGGTAGAACAAGTTTTGTGGTGCCTTTCAGCTGCCTACCCGGGGTAGTGTAAAAACTACCAACAGAACTCGATTCTGGCACCTTCCCCGGTGGAGTTGTGCATGGGGTGTGTTTGGAACATTTTGTCACCAGCCAAGTCCAAAATTCAGCGATTCCCCATCTCAGCCCAGAAAGCAGGTACAACAAGTTTTGTGGTGCCTTTCTCTTGCCTACCGGGGTAGTGTAAAAACTACCAACAGAAACTCGTTTCTGGCACCTTCCCCCGGTGGAGTTGTGCATGGGGTGTGTTTGGAACATTTTGTTACCAGCCGAGTCCAAAATTCAGCGATTCTCCATCTCAGCCCAGAAAGCAGGTAGAACAAGTTTTGTGGTGCCTTTCTCTTGCCTACCGGGGTAGTGTAAAAACTACCAACAGAACTCGTTTCTGGCACCTTCCCCGGTGGAGTTGTGCATGGGGTGTGTTTGGAACATTTTGTCACCAGCCGAGTCCAAAATTCAGCGATTCCCCCATCTCAGCCCAGAAAGCAGGTAGAACAAGTTTTGTGGTGCCTTTCAGCTGCCTACCGGGGTAGTGTAAAAACTACCAACAGAACTCGTTTCTGGCACCTTCCCCGGTGGAGTTGTGCATGGGGTGTGTTTGGAACATTTTGTCACCAGCCGAGTCCCAAAATTCAGGGATTCCCCATCTCAGCCCAGAAAGCAAGTACAACAAGTTTTGTGGTGCCTTTCAGCTGCCTACCGGGGTAGTGTAAAAACTACCAACGGAACTCGTTTCTGGCACCTTCCCCGGTGGAGTTGTGCATGGGGTGTGTTTGGAACATTTTGTCACCAGCCGAGTCCAAAAGTCAGCGATTCTCCATCTCAGCCCAGAAAGCAGGTAGAACAAGTTTTGTGGTGCCTTTCTCTTGCCTACCGGGGTAGTGTAAAAACTACCAACAGAACTCGTTTCTGGCACCTTCCCCGGTGGAGTTGTGCATGGGGTGTGTTTGGAACATTTTGTCACCAGCCGAGTCGAAAATTCAGCGATTCCCCATCTCAGCCCAGAAAGCAGGTAGAACAAGTTTTGTGGTGCCTTTCAGCTGCCTACCGGGGTAGTGTAAAAACTACCAACAGAACTCGTTTCTGGCACCTTCCCCGGTGGAGTTGTGCATGGGGTGTGTTTGGAACATTTTGTCAGCAGCCGAGTCCAAAATTCAGCCGTTCCCCATCTCAGCCCAGAAAGCAGGTAGAACAAGTTTTGTGGTGCCTTTCAGCTGCCTACCGGGGTAGTGTAAAAACTACCAACAGAACTCGTTTCTGGCACCTTCCCCGGTGGAGTTGTGCATGGGGTGTGTTTGGAACATTTTGTCACCAGCCGAGTCCAAAATTCAGCCGTTCCCCATCTCAGCCCAGAAAGCAGGTAGAACAAGTTTTGTGGTGCCTTTCTCTTGCCTACCGGGGTAGTGTAAAAACTACCAACAGAACTCGATTCTGGCACCTTCCCCGGTGGAGTTGTGCATGGGGTGTGTTTGGAACATTTTGTCACCAGCCGAGTCCAAAATTCAGCCGTTCCCCATCTCAGCCCAGAAAGCAGGTAGAACAAGTTTTGTGGTGCCTTTCAGCTGCCTACCGGGGTAGTGTAAAAACTACCAACGGAACTCGTTTCTGGCACCTTCCCCGGTGGAGTTGTGCATGGGGTGTGTTTGGAACATTTTGTCACCAGCCGAGTCCAAAATTCAGCGATTCTCCATCTCAGCCCAGAAAGCAGGTAGAACAAGTTTTGTGGTGCCTTTCTCTTGCCTACCGGGGTAGTGTAAAAACTACCAACAGAACTCGTTTCTGGCACCTTCCCCGGTGGAGTTGTGCATGGGGTGTGTTTGGAACATTTTGTCACCAGCCGAGTCCAAAATTCAGCCGTTCCCCATCTCAGCCCAGAAAGCAGGTAGAACAAGTTATGTGGTGCCTTTCTCTTGCCTACCGGGGTAGTGTAAAAACTACCAACGGAACTCGATTCTGGCACCTTCCCCGGTGGAGTTGTGCATGGGGTGTGTTTGGAACATTTTGTCACCAGCCGAGTCCAAAATTCAGCCGTTCCCCATCTCAGCCCAGAAAGCAGGTAGAACAACTTTTGTGGTGCCTTTCAGCTGCCTACCGGGGTAGTGTAAAAACTACCAACAGAACTCGTTTCTGGCACCTTCCCCGGTGGAGTTGTGCATGGGGTGTGTTTGGAACATTTTGTCACCAGCCGAGTCCAAAATTCAGCGATTCCCCATCTCAGCCCAGAAAGCAGGTAGAACAAGTTTTGTGGTGCCTTTCTCTTGCCTACCGGGGTAGTGTAAAAACTACCAACAGAACTCGTTTCTGGCACCTTCCCCGGTGGAGTTGTGCATGGGGTGTGTTTGGAACATTTTGTCACCAGCCGAGTCCAAAATTCAGCCGTTCCCCATCTCAGCCCAGAAAGCAGGTAGAACAAGTTTTGTGGTGCCTTTCTCTTGCCTACCGGGGTAGTGTAAAAACTACCAACGGAACTCGTTTCTGGCACCTTCCCCGGTGGAGTTGTGCATGGGGTGTGTTTGGAACATTTTGTCACCAGCCGAGTCCAAAATTCAGCGATTCTCCATCTCAGCCCAGAAAGCAGGTAGAACAAGTTTTGTGGTGCCTTTCTCTTGCCTACCGGGGTAGTGTAAAAACTACCAACAGAACTCGTTTCTGGCACCTTCCCCGGTGGAGTTGTGCATGGGGTGTGTTTGGAACATTTTGTCACCAGCCGAGTCCAAAATTCAGCGATTCCCCATCTCAGCCCAGAAAGCAGGTAGAACAAGTTTTGTGGTGCCTTTCAGCTGCCTACCGGGGTAGTGTAAAAACTACCAACGGAACTCGATTCTGGCACCTTCCCCGGTGGAGTTGTGCATGGGGTGTGTTTGGAACATTTTGTCACCAGCCGAGTCCAAAATTCAGCGATTCCCCATCTCAGCCCAGAAAGCAGGTAGAACAAGTTTTGTGGTGCCTTTCAGCTGCCTACCGGGGTAGTGTAAAAACTACCAAGAGAACTCGTTTCTGGCACCTTCCCCGGTGGAGTTGTGCATGGGGTGTGTTTGGAACATTTTGTCACCAGCCGAGTCCAAAATTCAGCGATTCCCCATCTCAGCCCAGAAAGCAGGTACAACAAGTTTTGTGGTGCCTTTCAGCTGCCTACCGGGGTAGTGTAAAAACTACCAACGGAACTCGTTTCTGGCACCTTCCCCGGTGGAGTTGTGCATGGGGTGTGTTTGGAACATTTTGTCACCAGCCGAGTCCAAAAGTCAGCGATTCTCCATCTCAGCCCAGAAAGCAGGTAGAACAAGTTTTGTGGTGCCTTTCTCTTGCCTACCGGGGTAGTGTAAAAACTACCAACAGAACTCGTTTCTGGCACCTTCCCCGGTGGAGTTGTGCATGGGGTGTGTTTGGAACATTTTGTCACCAGCCGAGTCGAAAATTCAGCGATTCCCCATCTCAGCCCAGAAAGCAGGTAGAACAAGTTTTGTGGTGCCTTTCAGCTGCCTACCGGGGTAGTGTAAAAACTACCAAGAGAACTCGTTTCTGGCACCTTCCCCGGTGGAGTTGTGCATGGGGTGTGTTTGGAACATTTTGTCAGCAGCCGAGTCCAAAATTCAGCCGTTCCCCATCTCAGCCCAGAAAGCAGGTAGAACAAGTTTTGTGGTGCCTTTCAGCTGCCTACCGGGGTAGTGTAAAAACTACCAACAGAACTCGTTTCTGGCACCTTCCCCGGTGGAGTTGTGCATGGGGTGTGTTTGGAACATTTTGTCACCAGCCGAGTCCAAAATTCAGCCGTTCCCCATCTCAGCCCAGAAAGCAGGTAGAACAACTTTTGTGGTGCCTTTCAGCTGCCTACCGGGGTAGTGTAAAAACTACCAACAGAACTCGTTTCTGGCACCTTCCCCGGTGGAGTTGTGCATGGGGTGTGTTTGGAACATTTTGTCACCAGCCGAGTCCAAAATTCAGCGATTCCCCATCTCAGCCCAGAAAGCAGGTAGAACAAGTTTTGTGGTGCCTTTCTCTTGCCTACCGGGGTAGTGTAAAAACTACCAACAGAACTCGTTTCTGGCACCTTCCCCGGTGGAGTTGTGCATGGGGTGTGTTTGGAACATTTTGTCACCAGCCGAGTCCAAAATTCAGCCGTTCCCCATCTCAGCCCAGAAAGCAGGTAGAACAAGTTTTGTGGTGCCTTTCTCTTGCCTACCGGGGTAGTGTAAAAACTACCAACGGAACTCGTTTCTGGCACCTTCCCCGGTGGAGTTGTGCATGGGGTGTGTTTGGAACATTTTGTCACCAGCCGAGTCCAAAATTCAGCGATTCTCCATCTCAGCCCAGAAAGCAGGTAGAACAAGTTTTGTGGTGCCTTTCTCTTGCCTACCCGGGGTAGTGTAAAAACTACCAACAGAACTCGTTTCTGGCACCTTCCCCGGTGGAGTTGTGCATGGGGTGTGTTTGGAACATTTTGTCACCAGCCGAGTCCAAAATTCAGCGATTCCCCATCTCAGCCCAGAAAGCAGGTAGAACAAGTTTTGTGGTGCCTTTCAGCTGCCTACCGGGGTAGTGTAAAAACTACCAACGGAACTCGATTCTGGCACCTTCCCCGGTGGAGTTGTGCATGGGGTGTGTTTGGAACATTTTGTCACCAGCCGAGTCCAAAATTCAGCGATTCCCCATCTCAGCCCAGAAAGCAGGTAGAACAAGTTTTGTGGTGCCTTTCAGCTGCCTACCGGGGTAGTGTAAAAACTACCAACAGAACTCGTTTCTGGCACCTTCCCCGGTGGAGTTGTGCATGGGGTGTGTTTGGAACATTTTGTCACCAGCCGAGTCCAAAATTCAGCGATTCCCCATCTCAGCCCAGAAAGCAGGTACAACAAGTTTTGTGGTGCCTTTCTCTTGCCTACCGGGGTAGTGTAAAAACTACCAACGGAACTCGTTTCTGGCACCTTCCCCGGTGGAGTTGTGCATGGGGTGTGTTTGGAACATTTTGTCACCAGCCGAGTCCAAAATTCAGCCGTTCCCCATCTCAGCCCAGAAAGCAGGTAGAACAAGTTTTGTGGTGCCTTTCTCTTGCCTACCGGGGTAGTGTAAAAACTACCAACGGAACTCGTTTCTGGCACCTTCCCCGGTGGAGTTGTGCATGGGGTGTGTTTGGAACATTTTGTCACCAGCCGAGTCCAAAATTCAGCGATTCTCCATCTCAGCCCAGAAAGCAGGTAGAACAAGTTTTGTGGTGCCTTTCTCTTGCCTACCGGGGTAGTGTAAAAACTACCAAGAGAACTCGTTTCTGGCACCTTCCCCGGTGGAGTTGTGCATGGGGTGTGTTTGGAACATTTTGTCACCAGCCGAGTCCAAAATTCAGCGATTCCCCATCTCAGCCCAGAAAGCAGGTAGAACAAGTTTTGTGGTGCCTTTCAGCTGCCTACCGGGGTAGTGTAAAAACTACCAACAGAACTCGATTCTGGCACCTTCCCCGGTGGAGTTGTGCATGGGGTGTGTTTGGAACATTTTGTCACCAGCCAAGTCCAAAATTCAGCGATTCCCCATCTCAGCCCAGAAAGCAGGTACAACAAGTTTTGTGGTGCCTTTCTCTTGCCTACCGGGGTAGTGTAAAAACTACCAACAGAACTCGTTTCTGGCACCTTCCCCGGTGGAGTTGTGCATGGGGTGTGTTTGGAACATTTTGTTACCAGCCGAGTCCAAAATTCAGCGATTCTCCATCTCAGCCCAGAAAGCAGGTAGAACAAGTTTTGTGGTGCCTTTCTCTTGCCTACCGGGGTAGTGTAAAAACTACCAACAGAACTCGTTTCTGGCACCTTCCCCGGTGGAGTTGTGCATGGGGTGTGTTTGGAACATTTTGTCACCAGCCGAGTCCAAAATTCAGCGATTCCCCATCTCAGCCCAGAAAGCAGGTAGAACAAGTTTTGTGGTGCCTTTCAGCTGCCTAGCGGGGTAGTGTAAAAACTACCAACAGAACTCGTTTCTGGCACCTTCCCCGGTGGAGTTGTGCATGGGGTGTGTTTGGAACATTTTGTCACCAGCCGAGTCCAAAATTCAGGGATTCCCCATCTCAGCCCAGAAAGCAAGTACAACAAGTTTTGTGGTGCCTTTCAGCTGCCTACCGGGGTAGTGTAAAAACTACCAACGGAACTCGTTTCTGGCACCTTCCCCGGTGGAGTTGTGCATGGGGTGTGTTTGGAACATTTTGTCACCAGCCGAGTCCAAAAGTCAGCGATTCTCCATCTCAGCCCAGAAAGCAGGTAGAACAAGTTTTGTGGTGCCTTTCTCTTGCCTACCGGGGTAGTGTAAAAACTACCAACAGAACTCGTTTCTGGCACCTTCCCCGGTGGAGTTGTGCATGGGGTGTGTTTGGAACATTTTGTCACCAGCCGAGTCGAAAATTCAGCGATTCCCCATCTCAGCCCAGAAAGCAGGTAGAACAAGTTTTGTGGTGCCTTTCAGCTGCCTACCGGGGTAGTGTAAAAACTACCAACAGAACTCGTTTCTGGCACCTTCCCCGGTGGAGTTGTGCATGGGGTGTGTTTGGAACATTTTGTCAGCAGCCGAGTCCAAAATTCAGCCGTTCCCCATCTCAGCCCAGAAAGCAGGTAGAACAAGTTTTGTGGTGCCTTTCAGCTGCCTACCGGGGTAGTGTAAAAACTACCAACAGAACTCGTTTCTGGCACCTTCCCCGGTGGAGTTGTGCATGGGGTGTGTTTGGAACATTTTGTCACCAGCCGAGTCCAAAATTCAGCCGTTCCCCATCTCAGCCCAGAAAGCAGGTAGAACAAGTTTTGTGGTGCCTTTCTCTTGCCTACCGGGGTAGTGTAAAAACTACCAACAGAACTCGATTCTGGCACCTTCCCCGGTGGAGTTGTGCATGGGGTGTGTTTGGAACATTTTGTCACCAGCCGAGTCCAAAATTCAGCCGTTCCCCATCTCAGCCCAGAAAGCAGGTAGAACAAGTTTTGTGGTGCCTTTCAGCTGCCTACCGGGGTAGTGTAAAAACTACCAACGGAACTCGTTTCTGGCACCTTCCCCGGTGGAGTTGTGCATGGGGTGTGTTTGGAACATTTTGTCACCAGCCGAGTCCAAAATTCAGCGATTCTCCATCTCAGCCCAGAAAGCAGGTAGAACAAGTTTTGTGGTGCCTTTCTCTTGCCTACCGGGGTAGTGTAAAAAACTACCAACAGAACTCGTTTCTGGCACCTTCCCCGGTGGAGTTGTGCATGGGGTGTGTTTGGAACATTTTGTCACCAGCCGAGTCCAAAATTCAGCCGTTCCCCATCTCAGCCCAGAAAGCAGGTAGAACAAGTTATGTGGTGCCTTTCTCTTGCCTACCGGGGTAGTGTAAAAACTACCAACGGAACTCGATTCTGGCACCTTCCCCGGTGGAGTTGTGCATGGGGTGTGTTTGGAACATTTTGTCACCAGCCGAGTCCAAAATTCAGCGATTCTCCATCTCAGCCCAGAAAGCAGGTAGAACAAGTTTTGTGGTGCCTTTCTCTTGCCTACCGGGGTAGTGTAAAAACTACCAAGAGAACTCGTTTCTGGCACCTTCCCCGGTGGAGTTGTGCATGGGGTGTGTTTGGAACATTTTGTCACCAGCCGAGTCCAAAATTCAGCGATTCCCCATCTCAGCCCAGAAAGCAGGTAGAACAAGTTTTGTGGTGCCTTTCAGCTGCCTACCGGGGTAGTGTAAAAACTACCAACAGAACTCGTTTCTGGCACCTTCCCCGGTGGAGTTGTGCATGGGGTGTGTTTGGAACATTTTGTCACCAGCCGAGTCCAAAATTCAGCGATTCCCCATCTCAGCCCAGAAAGCAGGTAGAACAAGTTTTGTGGTGCCTTTCTCTTGCCTACCGGGGTAGTGTAAAAACTACCAACAGAACTCGTTTCTGGCACCTTCCCCGGTGGAGTTGTGCATGGGGTGTGTTTGGAACATTTTGTCACCAGCCGAGTCCAAAATTCAGCGATTCCCCATCTCAGCCCAGAAAGCAGGTAGAACAAGTTTTGTGGTGCCTTTCTCTTGCCTACCGGGGTAGTGTAAAAACTACCAACAGAACTCGTTTCTGGCACCTTCCCCGGTGGAGTTGTGCATGGGGTGTGTTTGGAACATTTTGTCACCAGCCGAGTCCAAAATTCAGCGATTCCCCATCTCAGCCCAGAAAGCAGGTAGAACAAGTTTTGTGGTGCCTTTCAGCTGCCTAGCGGGGTAGTGTAAAAACTACCAACAGAACTCGTTTCTGGCACCTTCCCCGGTGGAGTTGTGCATGGGGTGTGTTTGGAACATTTTGTCACCAGCCGAGTCCAAAATTCAGGGATTCCCCATCTCAGCCCAGAAAGCAAGTACAACAAGTTTTGTGGTGCCTTTCAGCTGCCTACCGGGGTAGTGTAAAAACTACCAACGGAACTCGTTTCTGGCACCTTCCCCGGTGGAGTTGTGCATGGGGTGTGTTTGGAACATTTTGTCACCAGCCGAGTCCAAAAGTCAGCGATTCTCCATCTCAGCCCAGAAAGCAGGTAGAACAAGTTTTGTGGTGCCTTTCTCTTGCCTACCGGGGTAGTGTAAAAACTACCAACAGAACTCGTTTCTGGCACCTTCCCCGGTGGAGTTGTGCATGGGGTGTGTTTGGAACATTTTGTCACCAGCCGAGTCGAAAATTCAGCGATTCCCCATCTCAGCCCAGAAAGCAGGTAGAACAAGTTTTGTGGTGCCTTTCAGCTGCCTACCGGGGTAGTGTAAAAACTACCAACAGAACTCGTTTCTGGCACCTTCCCCGGTGGAGTTGTGCATGGGGTGTGTTTGGAACATTTTGTCAGCAGCCGAGTCCAAAATTCAGCCGTTCCCCATCTCAGCCCAGAAAGCAGGTAGAACAAGTTTTGTGGTGCCTTTCAGCTGCCTACCGGGGTAGTGTAAAAACTACCAACAGAACTCGTTTCTGGCACCTTCCCCGGTGGAGTTGTGCATGGGGTGTGTTTGGAACATTTTGTCACCAGCCGAGTCCAAAATTCAGCCGTTCCCCATCTCAGCCCAGAAAGCAGGTAGAACAAGTTTTGTGGTGCCTTTCTCTTGCCTACCGGGGTAGTGTAAAAACTACCAACAGAACTCGATTCTGGCACCTTCCCCGGTGGAGTTGTGCATGGGGTGTGTTTGGAACATTTTGTCACCAGCCGAGTCCAAAATTCAGCCGTTCCCCATCTCAGCCCAGAAAGCAGGTAGAACAAGTTTTGTGGTGCCTTTCAGCTGCCTACCGGGGTAGTGTAAAAACTACCAACGGAACTCGTTTCTGGCACCTTCCCCGGTGGAGTTGTGCATGGGGTGTGTTTGGAACATTTTGTCACCAGCCGAGTCCAAAATTCAGCGATTCTCCATCTCAGCCCAGAAAGCAGGTAGAACAAGTTTTGTGGTGCCTTTCTCTTGCCTACCGGGGTAGTGTAAAAACTACCAACAGAACTCGTTTCTGGCACCTTCCCCGGTGGAGTTGTGCATGGGGTGTGTTTGGAACATTTTGTCACCAGCCGAGTCCAAAATTCAGCCGTTCCCCATCTCAGCCCAGAAAGCAGGTAGAACAAGTTATGTGGTGCCTTTCTCTTGCCTACCGGGGTAGTGTAAAAACTACCAACGGAACTCGATTCTGGCACCTTCCCCGGGTGGAGTTGTGCATGGGGTGTGTTTGGAACATTTTGTCACCAGCCGAGTCCAAAATTCAGCCGTTCCCCATCTCAGCCCAGAAAGCAGGTAGAACAAGTTTTGTGGTGCCTTTCAGCTGCCTACCGGGGTAGTGTAAAACTACCAACGGAACTCGTTTCTGGCACCTTCCCCGGTGGAGTTGTGCATGGGGTGTGTTTTGGAACATTTTGTCACCAGCCGAGTCCAAAATTCAGCGATTCCCCATCTCAGCCCAGAAAGCAGGTACAAACAAGTTTTGTGGTGCCTTTCAGCTGCCTAGCGGGGTAGTGTAAAAACTACCAACAGAACTCGTTTCTGGCACCTTCCCCGGTGGAGTTGTGCATGGGGTGTGTTTGGAACATTTTGTCACCAGCCGAGTCCAAAATTCAGGGATTCCCCATCTCAGCCCAGAAAGCAGGTAGAACAAGTTTTGTGGTGCCTTTCAGCTGCCTACCGGGGTAGTGTAAAAACTACCAACAGAACTCGTTTCTGGCACCTTCCCCGGTGGAGTTGTGCATGGGGTGTGTTTGGAACATTTTGTCACCAGCCGAGTCCAAAATTCAGCGATTCCCCATCTCAGCCCAGAAAGCAGGTAGAACAAGTTTTGTGGTGCCTTTCTCTTGCCTACCGGGGTAGTGTAAAAACTACCAACAGAACTCGTTTCTGGCACCTTCCCCGGTGGAGTTGTGCATGGGGTGTGTTTGGAACATTTTGTCACCAGCCGAGTCCAAAATTCAGCCGTTCCCCATCTCAGCCCAGAAAGCAGGTAGAACAAGTTTTGTGGTGCCTTTCTCTTGCCTACCGGGGTAGTGTAAAAACTACCAACGGAACTCGTTTCTGGCACCTTCCCCGGTGGAGTTGTGCATGGGGTGTGTTTGGAACATTTTGTCACCAGCCGAGTCCAAAATTCAGCGATTCTCCATCTCAGCCCAGAAAGCAGGTAGAACAAGTTTTGTGGTGCCTTTCTCTTGCCTACCGGGGTAGTGTAAAAACTACCAACAGAACTCGTTTCTGGCACCTTCCCCGGTGGAGTTGTGCATGGGGTGTGTTTGGAACATTTTGTCACCAGCCGAGTCCAAAATTCAGCGATTCCCCATCTCAGCCCAGAAAGCAGGTAGAACAAGTTTTGTGGTGCCTTTCAGCTGCCTACCGGGGTAGTGTAAAAACTACCAACGGAACTCGATTCTGGCACCTTCCCCGGTGGAGTTGTGCATGGGGTGTGTTTGGAACATTTTGTCACCAGCCGAGTCCAAAATTCAGCGATTCCCCATCTCAGCCCAGAAAGCAGGTAGAACAAGTTTTGTGGTGCCTTTCAGCTGCCTACCGGGGTAGTGTAAAAACTACCAACAGAACTCGTTTCTGGCACCTTCCCCGGTGGAGTTGTGCATGGGGTGTGTTTGGAACATTTTGTCACCAGCCGAGTCCAAAATTCAGCGATTCCCCATCTCAGCCCAGAAAGCAGGTACAACAAGTTTTGTGGTGCCTTTCTCTTGCCTACCGGGGTAGTGTAAAAAACTACGAACGGAACTCGTTTCTGGCACCTTCCCCGGTGGAGTTGTGCATGGGGTGTGTTTGGAACATTTTGTCACCAGCCGAGTCCAAAATTCAGCCGTTCCCCATCTCAGCCCAGAAAGCAGGTAGAACAAGTTTGTGGTGCCTTTCTCTTGCCTACCGGGGTAGTGTAAAAACTACCAACGGAACTCGTTTCTGGCACCTTCCCCGGTGGAGTTGTGCATGGGGTGTGTTTGGAACATTTTTGTCACCAGCCGAGTCCAAAATTCAGCGATTCTCCATCTCAGCCCAGAAAGCAGGTAGAACAAGTTTTGTGGTGCCTTTCTCTTGCCTACCGGGGTAGTGTAAAAACTACCAACAGAACTCGTTTCTGGCACCTTCCCCGGTGGAGTTGTGCATGGGGTGTGTTTGGAACATTTTGTCACCAGCCGAGTCCAAAATTCAGCGATTCCCCATCTCAGCCCAGAAAGCAGGTAGAACAAGTTTTGTGGTGCCTTTCTCTTGCCTACCCGGGGTAGTGTAAAAACTACCAACAGAACTCGTTTCTGGCACCTTCCCCGGTGGAGTTGTGCATGGGGTGTGTTTGGAACATTTTGTCACCAGCCGAGTCCAAAAGTCAGCGATTCCCCATCTCAGCCCAGAAAGCAGGTAGAACAAGTTTGTGGTGCCTTTCAGCTGCCTACCGGGGTAGTGTAAAAACTACCAACAGAACTCGTTTCTGGCACCTTCCCCGGTGGAGTTGTGCATGGGGTGTGTTTGGAACATTTTGTCACCAGCCGAGTCCAAAATTCAGCGATTCTCCATCTCAGCCCAGAAAGCAGGTAGAACAAGTTTTGTGGTGCCTTTCTCTTGCCTACCGGGGTAGTGTAAAAACTACCAACAGAACTCGTTTCTGGCACCTTCCCCGGTGGAGTTGTGCATGGGGTGTGTTTGGAACATTTTGTCACCAGCCGAGTCCAAAATTCAGCGATTCCCCATCTCAGCCCAGAAAGCAGGTAGAACAAGTTTTGTGGTGCCTTTCAGCTGCCTACCGGGGTAGTGTAAAAACTACCAACAGAACTCGATTCTGGCACCTTCCCCGGTGGAGTTGTGCATGGGGTGTGTTTGGAACATTTTGTCACCAGCCAAGTCCAAAATTCAGCGATTCCCCATCTCAGCCCAGAAAGCAGGTACAACAAGGTCTTGTGGTGCCTTTCTCTTGCCTACCGGGGTAGTGTAAAAACTACCAACAGAACTCGTTTCTGGCACCTTCCCCGGTGGAGTTGTGCATGGGGTGTGTTTGGAACATTTTGTTACCAGCCGAGTCCAAAATTCAGCGATTCTCCATCTCAGCCCAGAAAGCAGGTAGAACAAGTTTTGTGGTGCCTTTCTCTTGCCTACCGGGGTAGTGTAAAAACTACCAACAGAACTCGTTTCTGGCACCTTCCCCGGTGGAGTTGTGCATGGGGTGTGTTTGGAACATTTTGTCACCAGCCGAGTCCAAAATTCAGCGATTCCCCATCTCAGCCCAGAAAGCAGGTAGAACAAGTTTTGTGGTGCCTTTCAGCTGCCTAGCGGGGTAGTGTAAAAACTACCAACAGAACTCGTTTCTGGCACCTTCCCCGGTGGAGTTGTGCATGGGGTGTGTTTGGAACATTTTGTCACCAGCCGAGTCCAAAATTCAGGGATTCCCCATCTCAGCCCAGAAAGCAAGTACAACAAGTTTTGTGGTGCCTTTCAGCTGCCTACCGGGGTAGTGTAAAAACTACCAACGGAACTCGTTTCTGGCACCTTCCCCGGTGGAGTTGTGCATGGGGTGTGTTTGGAACATTTTGTCACCAGCCGAGTCCAAAAAGTCAGCGATTCTCCATCTCAGCCCAGAAAGCAGGTAGAACAAGTTTTGTGGTGCCTTTCTCTTGCCTACCGGGGTAGTGTAAAAACTACCAACAGAACTACGTTTCTGGCACCTTCCCCGGTGGAGTTGTGCATGGGGTGTGTTTGGAACATTTTGTCACCAGCCGAGTCGAAAATTCAGCGATTCCCCATCTCAGCCCAGAAAGCAGGTAGAACAAGTTTTGTGGTGCCTTTCAGCTGCCTACCGGGGTAGTGTAAAAACTACCAACAGAACTCGTTTCTGGCACCTTCCCCGGTGGAGTTGTGCATGGGGTGTGTTTGGAACATTTTGTCAGCAGCCGAGTCCAAAAATTCAGCCGTTCCCCATCTCAGCCCAGAAAGCAGGTAGAACAAGTTTTGTGGTGCCTTTCAGCTGCCTACCGGGGTAGTGTAAAAACTACCAACAGAACTCGTTTCTGGCACCTTCCCCGGTGGAGTTGTGCATGGGGTGTGTTTGGAACATTTTGTCACCAGCCGAGTCCAAAATTCAGCCGTTCCCCATCTCAGCCCAGAAAGCAGGTAGAACAAGTTTTGTGGTGCCTTTCTCTTGCCTACCGGGGTAGTGTAAAAACTACCAACAGAACTCGATTCTGGCACCTTCCCCGGTGGAGTTGTGCATGGGGTGTGTTTGGAACATTTTGTCACCAGCCGAGTCCAAAATTCAGCCGTTCCCCATCTCAGCCCAGAAAGCAGGTAGAACAAGTTTTGTGGTGCCTTTCAGCTGCCTACCGGGGTAGTGTAAAAACTACCAACGGAACTCGTTTCTGGCACCTTCCCCGGTGGAGTTGTGCATGGGGTGTGTTTGGAACATTTTGTCACCAGCCGAGTCCAAAATTCAGCGATTCTCCATCTCAGCCCAGAAAGCAGGTAGAACAAGTTTTGTGGTGCCTTTCTCTTGCCTACCGGGGTAGTGTAAAAACTACCAACAGAACTCGTTTCTGGCACCTTCCCCGGTGGAGTTGTGCATGGGGTGTGTTTGGAACATTTTGTCACCAGCCGAGTCCAAAATTCAGCCGTTCCCCATCTCAGCCCAGAAAGCAGGTAGAACAAGTTATGTGGTGCCTTTCTCTTGCCTACCGGGGTAGTGTAAAAACTACCAACGGAACTCGATTCTGGCACCTTCCCCGGTGGAGTTGTGCATGGGGTGTGTTTGGAACATTTTGTCACCAGCCGAGTCCAAAATTCAGCCGTTCCCCATCTCAGCCCAGAAAGCAGGTAGAACAACTTTTGTGGTGCCTTTCAGCTGCCTACCGGGGTAGTGTAAAAACTACCAACGGAACTCGTTTCTGGCACCTTCCCCGGTGGAGTTGTGCATGGGGTGTGTTTGGAACATTTTGTCACCAGCCGAGTCCAAAATTCAGCGATTCCCCATCTCAGCCCAGAAAGCAGGTACAACAAGTTTTGTGGTGCCTTTCAGCTGCCTAGCGGGGTAGTGTAAAAACTACCAACAGAACTCGTTTCTGGCACCTTCCCCGGTGGAGTTGTGCATGGGGTGTGTTTGGAACATTTTGTCACCAGCCGAGTCCAAAATTCAGGGATTCCCCATCTCAGCCCAGAAAGCAGGTAGAACAAGTTTTGTGGTGCCTTTCAGCTGCCTTCCGGGGTAGTGTAAAAACTACCAACAGAACTCGTTTCTGGCACCTTCCCCGGTGGAGTTGTGCATGGGGTGTGTTTGGAACATTTTGTCACCAGCCGAGTCCAAAATTCAGCGATTCCCCATCTCAGCCCAGAAAGCAGGTAGAACAAGTTTTGTGGTGCCTTTCTCTTGCCTACCGGGGTAGTGTAAAAACTACCAACAGAACTCGTTTCTGGCACCTTCCCCGGTGGAGTTGTGCATGGGGTGTGTTTGGAACATTTTGTCACCAGCCGAGTCCAAAATTCAGCCGTTCCCCATCTCAGCCCAGAAAGCAGGTAGAACAAGTTTTGTGGTGCCTTTCTCTTGCCTACCGGGGTAGTGTAAAAACTACCAACGGAACTCGTTTCTGGCACCTTCCCCGGTGGAGTTGTGCATGGGGTGTGTTTGGAACATTTTGTCACCAGCCGAGTCCAAAATTCAGCGATTCTCCATCTCAGCCCAGAAAGCAGGTTAGAACAAGTTTTGTGGTGCCTTTCTCTTGCCTACCGGGGTAGTGTAAAAACTACCAACAGAACTCGTTTCTGGCACCTTCCCCGGTGGAGTTGTGCATGGGGTGTGTTTGGAACATTTTGTCACCAGCCGAGTCCAAAATTCAGCGATTCCCCATCTCAGCCCAGAAAGCAGGTAGAACAAGTTTTGTGGTGCCTTTCAGCTGCCTACCGGGGTAGTGTAAAAACTACCAACGGAACTCGATTCTGGCA